>NC_057726.1:50116495-50120378 GCF_004010195.1 Chiloscyllium plagiosum
TGGTGGAATTGGTCCTCCTGGGAGCAGATACGGCGGAGGCGGAGGAATTGGGGATACGGGATGGCATTTTTGCAAGAGGTAGGGTGGGAAGAGGTGTAATCCAGGTAGCTGTGGGAGTTGGTGGGTTTGTAGAAAATGTCAGTGACAAGTCGGTCATCACTGATGGAGATGGTGAGGTCCAGGAAGGGGAGGGAGGTGTCAGAGATGGTCCAGGTAAATTTAAGGTCAGGGTGGAATGTGTTGGTGAAGTTGATGAATTGCTCAACCTCCTCGCAGGAGCATGAGGCGGTGCCAATGCAGTCATCAGTGTAGCGGAGGAAGAGGTGGGGAGTGGTGCCAGTGTAATTACGGAAGATCAACTGCTCTACATAGCCAACAAAGAGACAGGCATAGCTGGGGCCCATACGTGTGCCCATGGCTACCCCTTTGGTCTGGGGGAAGTAGGAGGATTCGAAGGAGAAATTGTTAAGGGTGAGGACCAGTTCAGCCAAACGAATGAGAGCGTCGGTGGAAGGGTACTGTTGGGGACGTCGGGAGAGGAAAAAACGGAGGGCTTGGAGGCCCTGGTCATGGCGGATGGAGGTGTAGACGGATTGGATATTCATGGTGAAGATGAGGCGTTGGGGGCCGGGGAAACGGAAGTCTTGGAGAAGGTGGAGGGCATGGGTGGTGTCTCGAACGTATGTGGGAAGTTCGTGGACTAGGGGCGATAGGATAGTGTTGAGGTAGGTAGAGATGAGTTCAGTGGGGCACGAGCATGCTGAGACAATGGGTCGGCCAGGGTGGTCAGGCTTGGGGATCTTGGGAAGGAGGTAGAACCAGGCAGTGCGGGGTTCCCGAACTATGAGGTTGGAAGCTGTGGGTGGGAGATCTCCTTAGGTGTGAGGTTCTGTATGGTCTGGGAGATGATGGTTTGGTGATGAGGGGTGGGGTCATGGCCAAGGGGGCAGTAGGAAGAGGTGTCCTCGAGTTGGTGTTTGGCTTTAGCGGTGTAGAGGTCAGTGCGCCAGACTACCACTGCACCCTCTTTATCTGCTGGCCTGATGGTGAGGTCGGGATTGGAGCAGAGGGATTGGAGGGCTGCGCGTTGTGAGGGTGAAAGGTTGGAGTGGGGGAGGGAGGTAGACAGGTTGAGGCGGTTAATGTCCCGGCGGCAGTTGGAAATGAAGAGATCGAGGGCGGGTAATAGGCCAGCGCGGGGTGTCCAGGTGGATGCAGTGTGTTGGAGGTGGGCGAAGGGTCCTCGGAAGGTGGGCGAGAGTCCTGATTGTGAAAGTAAGCTCGGAGGCGGAGGCAGCGGGAGAAGTGGTCGACGTCACGGCGTGTATTAAATTCATTGATGCGTGGATGGAGGGGGATGAAGGTGAGTCCTTTGCTGAGGACTGATCGTTCGTCCTCAGTGAGGGGGAGGTCTGGAGGGATGGTGAAAACTCGGCAGGGCTGGGATCTGGGATCTGGTGTGGGTGTGGAGCTGGTGTGGGTGTGGAGCTGGGAGTGGGAGCGGAGCTGGTAACTGGAGTGGGTGTGATGGTGGGAGGAATGGAGGTGGAGTCATCAGTAGGGGTGGTGTTCCTCTCAGGGTTCTGGAGGCCGGGAATGGTGACAGTGGGATCTGTGGGGGGCGTGTCAGCAGAATGCAGGTGAGTGGCATTGGTGGGGGCGGAAGTGGTGGCAGACACGGCAGTAGGGGTGGCGGAAGTCACTGAGTGTGTGACATCAGCGATGATGTGAGGGGCGGAAATGATGTCACGTGCGATGCATGAGGAATTGTGAGGGGCGGAAGTGGCTATGGGAGTGGCCATGATGGGGGCGGAAGTTACATCATCAAACAGCGTGGGGGTGGCAGCTGCACCAGCAGCATTGCTAATGGCATCTGAGAAGTTCCAGAGGCTGGGGGAATCTTCTGGAATGTTTGAGGAGCACTGGTTATGGAGGTGGGTAGATAAAAGTTTGTTGTTCTTACAGTTTCTGATGTTTGAGATGGAGTTGAAATACTGTTTGTTGAGAGCATGAATTCTCCTGAGGATGTAGTACAGAGTGGGTCCTTTGCGATTCTGAGAAAGTGTAGCTCTCAGCTGAGGCAGGGATGACTGTAGAGAGGTTAGGTGCCAGCGCATTGCTGCAAGCGTGGAGCGGAGGATCTTGAAGGAGAACCGTTGCTGGTGTTTTTGATTCTGTAATCTGTACTGTTTGTCCTGTTCGGGTTCGAACTCTGCTGGTTTAAAGGTGGTCCGGAGTCCGTGTGGGGTGAAAATATAATACTCACCCTGGAAATCGAGATCAGTGCCACTCTCTCTCCACCTCACCCCAACCTTCTCAACTCTGTTCTGAAGATGTTTTGTAGAAGTCAACTACCATTGTCCATTTAGCACCAGCTCCCAGGTGGCCAACTTATCCTGCGATCCTATCTGGACTTCTAAGAGCGAGAGGCAGAGCCTATCAACTGGGATAACCTCCAGGTGGGAAACATGATGTTAACACTGTGTATGGAATTACATCTTTCAGGATTTCTTCACTCTACTGTTGATGCCTCCTGCCCAACATTCCACTCTCACAAGACCTGCAAATTAAAAGCCAGCCTTAAAAGCAGTGCCTCACACACTAGAGCTGCTCAACAGCTTTTTTAGAGTATGATTAATCTTAAAAAAAAATCATCCAATTATGTTTTGCGGCTTTACTCTCCCGACAGAACAATGCTTAGGGAGTCACAAATATCTATTCATCATAGCTCCTTCACTGTCAATGCTGCACACTGGCTATTCACTGGGAGGGATCCAAAACAGTGTCAGTCTGTCAGGGGAAGACAAATGTTCTTTCTACTCTCTATCAGCTGTTTGTGTCCCTCAGTGCACCTTGCAAGGTCAGGAACGATTTAAACATCACCTCACTGTCCAACATTTCTGACACGTCATTTGGCAACAGGTTAGTTGCGGTCAACATGGAAATTTAAAATCGTGAGTCAGAATTACAGAATATGGCAGAAGCCTTTTACAAAATTGACAATATTTAACATAAACTTTGGAAGAGACATGGCTGTTATACGCTAAATCCTCAGCACAGTGTCTTCCTTGTCATGCCCACATCCATCAGTTCACATTCAGGACAGACTTGCCAATGGCAATGTCGAGAACTGTCTTCAGGCTTGGGTTTCTGTCCACTGCACTGTTTATGACACGTTAAGACGAAACACGACAAAACATGGAATTCAAAGATATACCAGGTTCTAATCTTGCCGTTACATTGTTGAAAGACTATGCCATAAATTCTAACTCCTAAAGTTTATCTGACCAGTCCATATGCTTCTTTCTTCCTTTTAATTCCACCCACATTGTGTTATTTATGTCCATTGAGGAGCAGCTCTATTACATCATTGCAAGTTTGCTCCAAGGTCGTAAAGCACTTACATAGCACTCTTCATGGTTTATGCTACAGCTGGCAGATTTGCTGCCACCATTATCTTTCACAATAAGAGGGAATTTACACCATCTGCTTTGTCTAGTGTGGATGAAGAAGATCATTTGGCAGTTTAACAAGAAGAGCCTGTTAGAGTCATAGAGTCATGCAGATGTACAGCATGGAAACAGACCCTTCGGTCCAACCCTTCCATGCTGACCAGATATTCCAACCCAATCTAGTCCCACCTGCCAGCACCGGCCCATATCCCTCCAAACCCTTCCTATTCATATACCCATCCAAATGCCTCTTAAATGTTGCAATTGTACCAGCCTCCACCACATCCTCTGGCAGCTCATTCCATACACGTACCACCCTCTGCGTGAAAAAGTTGCCCCTGAGGGCTCTTTTATATCTTTCCCCTCTCACCCTAAACCTATGCCCTCTAGTTCTGGACTCCCCCACCCCAGGGAAAAGACTTTGTCTATTT
>NC_057726.1:50120588-50121714 GCF_004010195.1 Chiloscyllium plagiosum
AAGTGTATAAGTCCTGCTAAGATTTGCTTTCCCAAACTGCGGCACCTCGCATTTATCTGAATTAAACTCCATCTGCCACTCCTCAGCCCATTGGCCCATCTGGTCCAGATCCTGTTGTAATCAGAGGTAACCCTCTTCGCTGTCCACTACACCTCCAATTTTGGTGTCATCTGCAAACTTACTAACTGTACCTCGTTTGCTCGCATCCAAATCATTTATGCAAATGACAAAAAGACAGGGCCCAGCACCAATCCCTGTGGCACTCCACTGGTCACAGGCCTCCAGTCTGAAAAACAACTCTCCACCACTACCCTCTGTCTTCTACCTTTGAGCCAGTTCTGTATCCAACTGGATAGTTCTCCCTGTATTCCATGAGATCTAACCTTGCTAATCAGTCTCCCATGGGAACTTTGTCGAATGCCTTACTGAAGTCCATCAAGATCAGATCTACTACTCTGCCCTCATCAACCTTCTTTGTTACTTCTTCAAAAAACTCAATCCAGTTTGAGAGACATGATTTCCCACGCACAAAACCATGTTGACTATCCCTAATTAGTCCTTGCCTTTCCAAATGCATATACATCCTGTCCCTCAGGATTCTCTCCAACAACTTGCCCACCACCGAGGTCAGGCTCACCGGTCTATAGTTCCCTGGCTTGTCTTTACCGCCCTTCTTAAACCGTGGCACCACGTTTGCCAACCTCCAGACGTCAGCACCTGTGACTATCGATGGTACAAATATCTCAGACAGAGGCCCAGCAATCACTTCTCTAGCTTCCCACAGAGTTCTCGGGTACACCTGATTAGGTCCTGGGGATTTATCCACCTTTAACCGTTTCAAGACATCCAGCACTTCCTCCTCTGTAACCTGGACATTTTGCAAGATGTCACCATCTACTTCCCCACAGTCTATGTCTTCCATATCCTTTTCCACAGTAAATACTGATGCAAAATATTCATTTAGTATCTCCCCCATTTTCTGAGGCTCCACACAAAGGCTGCCTTGCTGATCTTTGAGGGGCCCTATTCTCTCTCTAGTTACCCTTCTGTCCTTAATATATTTGTAAAAACCCTTTGGATTCTCCTTAATTCTATTTGCCAAAGCTATCTCATGTCCCTGTTTTGC
>NC_057726.1:50124975-50126723 GCF_004010195.1 Chiloscyllium plagiosum
GGGGAACCTTGTTGAATGCCTTACTGAAGTCCATATAGATCACATCTACTTCTTCAAAAAACTCAGTCAAGTTTGTGAGACATGATTTCCCATGCACAAAGCCATGTTGACTATTCCTAATCAGTCCTTGCCTTTCCAAATACTTGTACATCCTGTTCCTCAGAATTCCCTCCAACAACTTGCCCACTAGTGACATCAGGCTCACCGGTCTATAATTCCCTGCCTTGTCCTTACCACCTTTCTTAAACAGTGGTACCACGTTAGCCAACCTCCAGTTTTCTGGCACCTCACCTGTGACTATCGATGATACAAATACCTCAGCACAAGGCCCAGCAATTACTTCCCTGATCAGGTCCTGGACATTTATCCACTTTTATGTGCTTCAAGATGTCCAGCACTTCCTCCTCTGTAATCTGGACATTTTGCAAGATGTCACTATCTATTTCCCTACAGTCTATATCTTCCATGTCCTTTTCCACAGTAAACACTGATGCAAAATACTCATTTGGTATCTGCTCAATCTCCTGCAGTTCCATACAAAGGCCGCCTTGCTGATCTATGAGGGGCCCTATTCTCTCATTGTCCTTTTGTCCTTAATGTATTTATAAAAATTCTTTGGATTCTCCTTAACTCTATTTGCCAAAGCTATCTCATGTCCCCTTTTTGCCCTCCTGATTTCTCTCTTAAGTATACTCCTACTGCCTTTATACTCTTCTAAGAATTCACTCGCTCTATCCTGTCTATACCTGACATATGCTTCCTTCTTTTTCTTAATTAAACCCTCAATTTATTTAGTCATCCAGCATTCCCTACACCTAGCAGCCTTTCCTTTCACCCTAACAGGAATATACTGTCTCTGCACAC
Source organism: Chiloscyllium plagiosum (assembly GCF_004010195.1). Classification (NCBI taxonomy): domain Eukaryota; kingdom Metazoa; phylum Chordata; class Chondrichthyes; order Orectolobiformes; family Hemiscylliidae; genus Chiloscyllium; species Chiloscyllium plagiosum. The sequence goes on from NC_057726.1 coordinate 50,125,840, forward strand.
TCGTTATCTTATTTCTGAAGGCTTCCCATTTTCCAGCCGTCCCTTTACCTGCAAACATCTGTCCCCCAATCAGCTTTTGAAAGTTCTTGCCTAATAACGTCAAAATTAGCCTTCCTCCAATTTAGATCTTCAATTGTTAGATCTGGTCTATCCTTTTCCGTCACTATTTTAAAACTAATGGAATTATGGTGGCTGGCCCCAAAGTGCTCCTGTACTGACACCTCAGTTACCTGCCCTGCCTTTTTTCCCAAGAGTAGGTCAAGTTTTGCACCTTCTCTGGTAGGGACACCCACATACTGAATCAGAAATTGCTCTTGTACACTCTTAACACACTCCTCTCCATCCAAACATTTAACACTATGGCAGTCCCAGTCGATGTTTGGAAAGCTAAAATCCCCAATCACAACCACCCTGTTATTCTTACAGATAACTGAGATCTCCTTACAAATCTGTTTCTCAATTTCCCCCTGAAATTAGGGGGTCTATAATACAATCCCAAAAAGGTGATCATCCCTTTCTTATTTCTCAGTTCCACCCAAATAACTTCCCTGGATGTATTCCCAGGAATATCCTCCCTCAGTACAGCTGTAATGCTATCCTTTATCAAAAACATCCTGTCCATTCCTGAGCCATGTTTCTGTAATTGCTGCCATGTTTCTGTAATTGCTATGTTAGCCCAGTCCCATGTTCCTAACCATGCCCTGAGTGCATTTGCCTTTCCTGTTAGGCCCCTTGCATTGAAAAAAATGCAGTTTAATTTATCAGTCCTACCTTGATCTCTGCTTTGTCCCTGCCCGCCCTGACTGTTTGAGTCGCTTCTGTTCTCAACTGTACCAGTCTCAGATTGATCTCTATCCCCACTATCACCCTGGGTCCCACCACCC
>NC_057726.1:50127223-50129955 GCF_004010195.1 Chiloscyllium plagiosum
GCTCCCACCACCCCCCGCCCCCGCTACAAATATTTGTAAAATTCCATTGATGTGATTGTTACATTGACTATGAGAAAGACCCATCTTCCTCCTTTAAGCTATTCTCCTACTTGCTCCACGTGACATCAGCATTGTGGGCGGTCCTTAAGGTTCTCCATATTAACTCTTTCAGATCCTTATGCACTGTGGTAATGTCACTAGATTAGTAATCCAAACATGCTCTGTGAACCTAGTTTCAAATCCTAAAATTATGGCTCAAAAATATTTGAGCTCATCCTCACCATCCCTATGTTGCAGATGCATTTGTCCACAGCAGTATTACTAGCAATGACCACTGCACTATCCTTTCAGAAACAAAGTTCTATCTCCACATTGAGGAAACTATCAACTCACAACTACCACTGTGCGAAACATAATAGATATTGAACAATCTGCAGCTCAAAACTGGGCAGCCATGGGGTTCCATGGGTCATCAACAGAATTATATTGAACCATAATCTGAAACCTCATGGTCTGCTATACCCCCACATTACCATTACAATCAAGCTGGGGTCCAAGTCTGGTTCCCAATGGAGAGTGCAGGAGGACATGCCAGGAGGGGCACCATGTAGATCTAAACATGAGGTTCCAACCTGTTGAAACAACAATACAGGATTACTTGTGCACTAAACAGTGGAAGGAGCATGTAATAGACTGGGTTACGTGATTCAATAAACAATGGATCAGATCTAAGCTCTACAGTCCTATCTCATCCAGTCTTGAATGGTTGTGAACAATGATACAGCTAACAGGAGGAAATTGTTCCTCAATATCCCCATTGTCCATGATGCAGGGCCCAATGTTTAAGTGCAAAAGACAAGACTGAAGCATTTATGAACATCTTCAGCCAGAAGTGCCAATCGGATGATCCATCTCAATTCCTATTGAGGTCCCCAGTATCGCATGCTAGTCTTTAGTCAATTTGATCCACTCCACATGATATCAAGAAATGACTGAAGGCATTGGATGCTGCAACAGCTCTGGGTCCGAGCAACATTTCAGCAATAGTACTGAATATGTGTGTTTCAGAAATGACTGTGCCCCTAGCCAAACTATTCCAGTACAGCTATAACATTGGCTTCTAACTAACAAAAGCAGAAAGTTGCTCAGGTATGTCAGCTCCTTCAGAAAGTAGGAGAGGGCCAATACAGTTAATTACTGCCCCATTGTTCTATTCTTGATCATCAGTGAGGTAATGGAATGGTTTGTCAGTGCTACCAGGTGGCACTAACTCAGCAATAACTTGCACAGTGATGCTCAGTTTGCATTTCACAGGGGCTACTCAATTCCTGATTTCCTTGTTCCAAACATGGGCAAAAGAGCTGAACTCCAGAGCTGAGGGGAGAACAACTGTCCTTGACATCAAAGCAACATTTGACAGTGTGTGACCTCAATGAGCCCTAGAAAAAGTCGAATGATTGGGAATGTAGAGAAAACTTTTCAACGATTAGAGCGAAACCTAGTACAAAGCAAGATGATTGTGGTTGTTGGAGATGAATTATCCTAATCCCAGGCATTACTGTGCAAGTTTCTCAGGATTGTGTTCCAGGTCCCATCACTTTCAGCTGCTCCATCAGTCACTTCTCCTGCACTTGCCTGGATGGGTGCAGCTGTAAGAACATTCGGAAAGCTTGACACCATCCAGGACAAAGCAGGTTGCTTGATTGGCACCACATCCACAAACATTTTGCTATTCCTCCACTGATGATCAGTTGCAACAGTGTGTACTATCCATAAGATGCACTGCAGAAATTCACCAAATATTCTTAGCACTCACCAAATCCATGAGCACTTCCATCTAGAAGGACAAGGGCAGCAAATACCTGGGAACACCACCACCTGCAAGTCTTCCTCCAAGCCACTCACTGTCCTGACTTGGAAATATATCGCTGTTCCTTCACTATCACTGAGTCAAAATCCTGGGTTTCCCACCCTAAAAGCATTATACGTCTACCTATAGCACATGGGCTGTCACTACCACTTTCTCAAGGGCAATTGGGGATGGGCAATAAATGCTGGCCCAGACAGTGACATTACATCCCATGAGTGAATAAAAAGAATATAGGGTCAGAAGTGAAGTCTGAATTGTGCTGATGATTATACAATGTTCAGCATCATTTGTGATACCTCAGTTGTTGAAGCAGTCCATACCGATATGCAGGAAGACCTGGATATCATTTAGGCTTGTAGGAGAAAGTGAGGACTGCAGATGCTGGAGATCAGAGCTGAAAATGTATTGCTGGAAAAGCGCAGCAGGTCAGGCAGCATCCAAGGAGCAGGAATATAGAACATAGAACATAGAACAATACAGCACAGAACAAACCCTTCGGCCCACGATGTTGTGCCGAACATTTGTCCTAGCTTATGCACCTATCCATGTACCTATCCAATTGCCGCTTAAAGGTCACCAAAGATTCTGACTCTACCACTCCCACAGGCAGCGCATTCCATGCCCACACCACTCTCTGGGTAAAGAACCCACCCCTGACATCCCCCCTATACCTTCCACCTTTCACCTTAAATTTATGTCCCCTTGTAACACTCTGATGTACCCGGGGAAAAAGTTTCTGACCGTCTACTCTATCTATTCCTCTGATCATCTTATAAACCTCGATCAAGTCACCCCTCATCCTTCGCCGTTCCAACGAGAAAAGGCCGAGAACTCTCAACCTAGCCTCGTACGACTTCCTCTC
>NC_057726.1:50132079-50148012 GCF_004010195.1 Chiloscyllium plagiosum
AAAATGTTTACCCACTAACAAGCCCATCACTTGTCCCGGTTCGTTACCACGTACCAAATCCAATATGGCCTCCCCTCTGGTTGGACAATCTACATACTGCGTTAGAAAAGCTTCCTGGACACACTGCACAAACACCGCCCCGTCCAATCTTCTTGATCTAAAGAGCTTCCAATCAATATTTGGGAAGTTGAAATCGCCCATGACTACTACCCTGTGGCTTCTGCACCTTTCCAAAATCTGTTTCCCAATCTGTTTCTCCACATCTCTGCTGCTATTAGGGGGCCTATAGTAAACACCTAACAAGGTGACTGCACCTTTCCTATTTCTGACTTCAGCCCATACTACCTCCAAAGGCAGATCCCCCTCGAACTGTCTTTCTGTAGCCGTTATACCATTTCTAATTAGCAACGCCACCCCTCCTCCTTTTTTATCACCCTCCCTAATCTTACTGAAAGATCTGTAACCAGGAACTTCCAACAACCATTCCTGTCCCTCTTCTATCCACGTTTCCGTGATGACCACAACATCATAATCCCAGGTACCGATCCACGCCTTAAGTTCACCCACCTTATTTCTGATACTCCTTGCGTTGAAGTATACGCACTTGAACCCATCTCTGTGTCCGCAAGTATTCCCTGTCAGTGCTACCTTTTTCACAGCCTCCCTACATTCTTGGACATCTTGACAAACAGCTAGCCTACTTCCTGGACTACAAGTCCGGATCCCATCCCCCTGCCAAATTGCTTTAAACCCCCCCGAAGAGTGCTAGCAAACCTACCCCCCAGGATATTGGTGCCCTTCTGGTTCAGGTGCAACCCGTCCTGCTTGTACAGGTCCCACCTTCCCCAGAATGCAGTCCAAATGTCCAAATACCTGAAGCCCTCCCTCCTACACCATCCTTGCAGCCAGGATTCCTGAAGAAGGACTCATGCCCGAAGCGTTGATTCTCCTCCTTGGATGCTGCCTGACCTGCTGCGCTTTTCCAGCAACACATTTTCAGCTATCATTTAGGCTTGGGCTGATAAAAAGCAAGTAATATTTATGCCACACAGGTGCTGGGCAGTGACCAACTCCAACATGTGAGAATTCTAGCCATCACCCCAAGATGTTCAATGGTGTTGTCATCACTGAATTCCTCACTATCAACATCCTGAGGTTAGCAGGTACCAGAAACTAAACTGGACCAGCCAGGGAAATGCTGTGACAATAACAGTAGAGCCTAGAAATTCACTGTCAAGTTATTCACCCCCTGTCTCCCTGTCCACCATCTGCAAGGGACAACTCAGGACTGTGACGGAATTGGCTCCATTTGCCTGGATGAATGTATCTCCAAAGACACTGAAGGCATTCAACATTATTCAAGAGAAAGTGGTCCACTTGATTGGCCAGCACCTTCAACATGCAATGTGTACCATTTATTTGATGTATGACAGCAACTCATCAAGGCGCCTTTGCTAGCAAATCTTTGACCTCCACCAACTAGATGGAGAAGGGCAGCAGATATGTATATACAAACACTTGAGTTCCTTTCCAAACCATACAATATCCTAACTTGGAACTGTAGGACCAATCTTTCACTATCATTGGGCAGAATCCAGTCTTCAGAATCTGTCCTTCCTAACAGATCTGTGGAAGCAATAGCATTACATGGACAACAGCAGTTCAAGAAGCCAGCTCACTGCACATTCTCCAGGACAAGGACAGGGAGCTGATGTCCACATCCCACTAAAGAATAAATAATACTCAAGAATGTTATCTTTCTTGTGAGTGTTTTAGAACATATTAATATGTATTAACTGGTTGCATTGAGATAACGTAAGTAACAATGATTTTCAATTTAACAAATGCTCATGAAAGAATGTAAACAAATTATCGAAGGGCTCTTTAAATTTTGTGGTACATCAAGGCCAATATTTATTGCATTGGCAACTCTCTGTTAAATTTCCGGATGTGAGAATACCAAAGTTGCAAGTCTGCTAATGCTTGGGAACACTTTTAACTTTGATATTGTAAATATCTTTATAAATACAACATTAATTTGCAGTGAATTTTCAGAAAATGTGTGTTTTAATCTGTTTACTGTGTTTAGCCTGTGAGTTTTCAGCAGTTGGTTGTCTCCTGGCCTGGAGAGGGAACTAAGTGGTTCAGTGATAACTAACTGTAGAGCAAGGGGTACCTTGGATATGAATGGCTGGATACAAATCAAACTGGTATCCAACACAGACCTTATTCTCATTGCTTTGCAGTGTGTTAGTCTCCAATACTGTGCCAAATCAGAGTAGGATTTCTTAAAGTTACTGACCAGAAGAAATAGAAACAGAAGTAGGTATTCAGCCCATCAATTCTGCTCTGCCATTCAATGACATCATGGCTGTTCTGATAGTACTCTGCTCCAATTGCTGCCTTTTTCCCATAACCTTTGACCCCCTTACTGATTAAAAATCTGTCTTTTTCATCTTGGGTATATTTAATTACCCAGTCTCGACAGCCCTGTGTGATAAAGAATTCCACATATTAGCAACCTCCTGTAAGAAGAAATGCCTCCTTATCTCCCTGTTAAGCCTGCAGCCTCTTATTCTGAGATTATGCCTCTGGACCTAGCCTTTCCTACAAGAGGAAACGGCTTTACCTCATCTGCCCTGTCAAGTCCTCCAAGAACCTTGTCTGTTTCAATAAGGTCACCTCTTATTTTTCTGTATTCCAAAGAATACAAGCCCAATCTATTCAACCTCTCCTCAAACGGCAGATCCTCCTTACCCAGGATCAGCCTAATGAACTTCCTTTGGGTCATTTCTAATGCCAGTACATCTTTAATGAAATAAGAGGCCCAGAACTATTCATAGTATTCCTGCTGTATTGTGACCAGTGCCTTGTATGATTTTACTGAGACCTCCCTACTTTTAAATTTCATCTTTGAAGTAAAGGCCAACATTCCATTTGCCTCCTTCATTACCTGGTCAATTTGGGATTATTTTGATTCATGGATGAGGACTCCAAAAATCCCTGTGTCTTGTAGCTTTCTGCAGTCTTTCTCCATTTAAACAATATTCAGCTCCTCTATGTTTCTTGCCAAAATGCACAACTTCATATTTCCCCACATTTTATTCCATCCGCCAAGATTTTCCCTCTATCTCCCACCACAGACTCTGTGTCATCCTTACCACTTGCCTTCCCATCTATCAATCTTGGTTATAGTACATCCACTTTCATCATCCAAGGAAGAATATACATTATAAGTAATTGCAGCCCCACACTGATCCCTGTGGCACACTGCTGGTTATAAATTGCCAGCCTGAAAATGCACTCCTCCTCTCAACTCTGTGTCTACTATTAGTTTGGCTAATCCTCTATCCATGCTGATATAAGATCCAACATCATTGACACTTACAAAGGAACCGATTGTGTTGCACTTTATCAAATGCCTTTTGAAAAACCAAATATATAACATCCACTCTTTCCTTTTTATCCATCCTATTGCTACCTCCTTAAAGAATTCTCATGAATTTGACTTTCCCCTTCATGAAGCCATGCTGACTCGGATCATGTTATGCATTTTGAAATGCTGTCACAAGTGGTTGTGAGTGAGGTTCCAGCTCCATTGAAGAGGTGGAACCTGTGTGCCAGAGGCAATATCTGAGACCTGATTTTTTTTGCTATAGAAGGATTGTTAAACATGTCTTTTTATTAATTTCTCTCCGGTAATTGGTCACCAGTTAAGGTCATGATTCCTGCTACTGTTGTGCTGGATTCTACAGTAAAGCAAGAGTTGAACCTACCAGGGAAAGACTGAATGGAATTTTGAAGCAAGTGCAGAAAGCACAGGAGGAATTCTGCAGCTTGCCAGCACTTGCTGATTGGGTTTCCCTAAAATAACGAAAGACTGCCCCCTTCATTGGCTTTCAGTGTTACTGGGCTGGGCATAAACTGTGTGGGAGAATATAACAGGACCAGAAACCAATGAAGTGCAGATCCGCCCCAAACTGTAAACCTGAAATTATATCTGAGTTCTATGCTTCTATTGGTTGGAATTTCAACCCTGTGCTTTCCAACAGATGACTGAACTGATTTTCCTTTCCCTTGTTGTTAATTCTGTTGTTAGAAATTCTTTAGTAAACTTGTAGGCTTCCAGCATTTGATATTGCATTCCTTTAGCAAATGTATTAACATTTGAATTTTTATTTTTCATTTTCTCATTTGAATATGTACCCCTCCAAAATCTGTAGACGAGCATATACCAATAGGAGTCACTGGATAGTAGTCTAGAATAGGAGTCTTCAACCTTTGTAGAGTGGTGCAGATGTTACTTGCAGCATCACAGTTGCAACCATGACTTAGAATAACTAACAAAAAACAGAAATTGCTGGAAAAGCTCAGCAGGTCTGGCAGCATCTGTGGAGAGAAATCAGAGTTAATGCTTCAGGTCTGATGACCCTTCCTGGGAATAATTAAGTTCAGCTCAGACTGTCAGTTGAACTTGACTTCCAGTCCTGTGTATCATGACGCCAACGTCTGGCCACCTTAACATATTGGATCCGGTATTTTCTGCTGAATACTCAACTGAGAGTTTGCAAAAGAGGCTTTAGTTTTGTTGAATAAAAGAAAAAAAAGCAAACGACTGCAAACTGCTTCTTAAAAATATTGGCTGCTCCACACTGTGTTCGGAACAATTCTGGAACTTTATACAACATGTGCCGTGCCCAAATTCAATGCCTGGGCAGCGCACGTATGCTTTGCCAACATGAACAACCAGGTGGCAAAATGTCAGGAAGCCCGTGCAAACCTGAAAAGCTACCCTGGGTTACTTGAATAAAAATGTTTACCATTGCTTGTCTCTCGGAAGAAAGGCTTGCTGTTTTTCTTTCTGAAAGTAAGGGTCACAGTGTGAGTTCTAGTGCATGGTCACTCCTTTGGGGAAAGGTAGCAATGAAGGTAACACAAACACAGCTGGGTTTTATGTACGTCTGGAATGTGACATGCCCTGTGACATCAAAAGAGAAAAGGTATCCTGGTCTGTCGGGTTCTTTTCACCTGACCTGTAGCCTTTGCTTTCGGCAATCTGTCCCTGGGCGGTGTACTATGAGATCACCAGTCAGTACCAGACATAACACATGAAAGATGAACAGGACATTTCTTACTTGAATATTTAATATTTATTTATTTTTTATTATACTGAAGTAAAGAAAATGGAAAAAATACTATTGAGAATCTGATTAGTCTCAGGTTACATTTGTTATTATTCTCTGAATGGAGGCAAAGAGCAAGCATGTCATGATTGAAACATACCTGGCATATTTATGTGTTAACAGGTGGGGTTGCTCTTCTCTGGGGCAATAATAGAGGATGAGCCTCTAATGTCGACAGACAAGCATTAACCAGCAAATGTTCCAACAGGGAAGCTCCCATTTGTCGAGATTTGCAAAGGTTTCCAATTTCCATTATTTGGAGAGAAAAAGAGAATTTAAGATGTAATTAAAGCCATTAAGTTGTTTTTCCAAGTGATTCCTCTCTCCGAGTCACTGGTGCAGTATGAAAAGGTGATTCATAGCTCAGTGCTTTGCTGTGAATCGGCTGTTTTCCACATAGCTGCTATCTAGATATGTTGCTTGGCAGGAATATTACCTTGCAGCCACCATACAAGACATTCAAAGTCCCACAACAGTATTTTTTTTAAGATTAGCTCTGAGGCAGATTTTGTGATGATAGGGTGGAACTAAAAGAGATTGTAACATACAGATAACTGCTTTTGTAAAAAAATGAAGTCTCCAGTCTTTGAGGGGAAAAGATTAACAAGTAGAATTACATGAGCAGCAAGAACATCCTACTTTTGTTTTTCTTTGTCAATATCATCCTTAGAATTTTTAACTTGTTTTGTTGCCAATGTACAAGTAAGCAGAAAAGAGAAATTAAAGAGGAAGCATCTTGGATATATGTATTGTTGGACATTGGACTGTTTTAAACATCACATTAGTTAGACCCACCCTTCTAAAAACCACAAATGCATGCACATGTACACACCTCCCCTCCACCCTCTGACATAGGAATTATTATGTTCTCAGTGTGTTGTAAAAAAAAGTTGCTCGTCCTGTAACCATGACAACAAAGAAACAGGAAAAATAAATTTTCATTTCTTGTAAAATCTCACTCTTGTAAATGACAAAACATGATGGCAACAGCACAACTAGGTCAATTGTTATTTTTCACTTAATGTGGAACTTTGGCCACAGTGCCTTGCTGTCCATTACTCAAGTGTGGATTGACATTTGGAGATCTAAGCCATTTCTTTAATGCTGCAGTATCGGTTCCAAAGCTGTACAAAAGAAGAGAATAATGCTTATAAACTGGCTCCAAGCTTTTATAGTGCAAAATGCAACTCTCTTATCTCCATAACAAAACAAACACCTAGTTTCCCATGAGTCTCCAGTTGGGATAATGGAGCAAGTTGCAAAATGGAGGTAACTAGCTAACTGAGCCACCAGTCTCCTGAAATTTCAGCTGTAGCAGTATAAATGTTACATTCCTATCAATAGTGAAATGAATGCAGCCAGAATTTCAGCAAGAGGTGTTTGCTCTATGGGCTTTTGAGACTGTTACACCATTCAGTTAGGTCATGGCTGATCGGTATCTTAATTCTAACACTCCATACCATTGCCCGTGAAAAATATATCAATTCCAATTTTGAAATTTTCAATTAATCTGACATCCACAATTTTCTTATGGATAGGAGTTCCAAATTTCCACTATCCTTCTTGACTGTCCTTATTCAAAATGTTTTTTTTTTAAAAAATCAACCTGATCTGACATATTATGGACAGGATGGCGAGACTTAACGCAGATGTACTGACCCAAAGAGAGGGACACACCCACAATGCACCAGCAGACCCCTTACAGCCTTGCTCAATAATAACAGCTCAGTTTTCAACCAGCAGTTACAAAGTTATAGAATTGTACAGCAAGGACACAGACACTTCAGTCCAACTCATCCATGCTGACTAGATATCTTGCATTAATCTAGTCCCATTTGCCAGCGTTCAATTGCTTCCCTTGCCTGACTGTGATTGGGTCCAGGGGAGATCTATATGCATTTGTGTGCAGAGGCTCCAATAGTGAACATTCAATTTTAAAAGGTTTGGAAAGTACAACTGTAAGTATTAAGACTCTGACTATATTTAATTATGTTCATAATTGCCCAGCAATTCGATGAGATGTCTGAACCTTGTGGCTTATTCCAGGGATCTCTCTCAGCTTTTATATAAAGTTAGAATCAGAGCCAACTCCCCCAGTCAAACATTTACTTTGCAACACTGCCAATTAGTCACTGCTTTGCAGACACAAAAATATGCAAATGCAGCAATTGGTTCAAGTCTCAACAACACCACTGTTGATAAAGGACATCATCGTCTAATAGTATCTGGATGTAAACTTTACTCTGGTGGGTATAAATTGGAGACTATATAAATATCTAGGAGCAGTCTGAAAGCAGGGATTTATTGGAGGTGCATGTCTCCATAAATAGAAGCTTGCATATGAACGAAGACCAGGTTTCAGTGTTCCATATTTCACCACTTGACTGTTCAGGTTTTGATACTGTTCTATGTACACAGCAGGAGTGGCCAGTACACAACTGAGTTGCAAAATTAGTCCGTTCTGAGGAAGGGTCACTGGACCTGAAACATTAACTCTGCTTTCTCTCCACAGATGTTGCCAGACCTGCTGAGTTTCTCCAGCAATTTCTCTTAATGTTTCAAAATTGACCGACTTTATTCTCTACTATTCCAGAAAGAAAGTGCGGAGCTTTAAACTTGAATAAATACAGTTTTACTGTAGAAGCTTACATTGATAGGTTTCCCATTGGACTCCAAGACATTCAAGACTTAATCCCTAGTTTTTGGGGAATTTGACAATTTCAACATTAGTATCTCGAGGTCAGGGAGAGCAAAGATCTGCCAGTGGTTCCCTTCCAGAGCATTTTCCACTGGCCTTCCCTTGAAAGCATGTGGGTATAGGTATTTGAGGGCAGGATTGGTGTCCAAAGTACTCACTGATGTTCACCAATTGAACCCAAATTTATAAGATGATTGAGCAAGGTACCCAGACCAGTATTCATGAAAACAGACTTGGGTGAGGAAGTGAGAACATGGCAACAACCATCACTGGACTTGAGCCTTGGCTGCCACGTTTAGTGGCATATGATTAACATTGGTTACAGTAAAAGTGGGTCAGTTGTTTGGATTGTATCAATTAGACTGATATCAGGCTGTAACCCTCATCTCTTACAGCAAGAGAACGAGCCATAAAAGATTGCAATTCACATTTACACTCACTCGCTGGTCTCCTCAGTAAGTATGTTGAAAGATGGACAGTTCTAATTTATCTTGCAAACTTGTGACACAGTTTGTGTTTTTGATCAAGTAACTGGTTAGGTTAGGGTAATGTGGCTCATGCGTTGTACATGGACTTCCAAAAAATGCCACATAACGTACTTGTGAGCCAGAATTTGAAGCTACAGAATCATTAGAATAGGAAGAAGATGGATATGAAATTGGGAGAGTGACAGGAAATAAGGTAGTGGTGAACAGTTGTTTCTTGGAGAGTGTACAGTGGAATTCTCTGGGGCAGATATTACGACTTATACTATTCTTGGTGTATATTAGTAACCTCAACCTCAACTTCATTTCGCAAAATTGAAAAACCTGCAGATGGAACAAAGCACGGAGCCATTGAGGATGTTGTGAAGATTGCTGAAATGGTGAACAGTGGAATATGAAATGTAATATATAATGATGTGAAGAAGTGATTCATCTTGGTAGGGTAATGGGCACGGATCTAAAAAGAGAGTAGGAGCAATAGGACTTGGGGGTATATGTGCGCACATTGTTGAAGATGACAGTGTACGTTGAGACTCTAATTAATGAAAGCATGTGGGATCCATGGCTTTATAAATAGTACAAAAGCAAGAAAGATATGTCAAATCTTGATAGAACATTGGTTCGGTCTGAACTGGAATGCTTTGGAAGTTGGATTGGAGAAGCTAGATATTTTCTTCCCGCAGAAGAGGAAATTGTGAGAAGATTTGATCAAGATGTTTAAAATCATGATGGGTTGGCACAGAGTAGAGCAAAGTGTCATATAACTGATGCAATGTATTTAACAAACCTAGATTTTAATTACTTAGAATAGGTTTGCAGGTTTCAGTTCATTAATGTGTAAATCCCAGAACTACTTTCAAGCCACATTCTTGAGATAACTTAAGGTTTTGTAAAAAAAAAAGTGACATCACAGCTAAGACAATGCATTAAAGGTGTGAGGTTGGAGTCTGTCTGTATCCCAACCTTGAGACAGACTGGTTCTATTCCTAAAGCAGGAATTTATAAAATGTCAGATGGACTGACTGCCTACAGATTATGTGATTAGATTACTTACAGTGTGGAAACAGGCCCTTTGGCCCAACAAGTCCACACCAACCCACCCCCACCCATTCCCCTACACCTAACACTATGGGCAATTTTCCTGAAGAAGGGCTTATGCCCGAAACGTCGATTCTCCTGTTCCCTGGATGCTGCCTGAGCTGCTGCGCTTTTCCAGCAACACATTTCCAGCAATTTTGCAAGGCCAATTTACCTAACCTGCACATTTTTGGACTGTGGGAGGAAACCCAAGCAGACAAGGGGAGAATGTGCAAACTCCACACATTCAGTTGTCTGAGGCAGGAATTGAACCCGGGTACTAACCATTGGGCCACCGTGCTGCCCACGAATGTGCTTTTGGAACAAAATAGCATGTATCTGCAAATATAAATCTGCAAATGCAAATTCACCCCATAGACTTATATGTGTATGTGTGTGCTTGTTATGGAAAGAGAGAGAGTGAGAGTCAGTCTATATGACATTTTTTATAAATTCCTACTTTGGAAATAGAACCAGTCTGACTCAAGGTTGCGATACAGACAGACTATAACCTTACACCTTTAATGCATTGTTTGAGCTGAGATGTCACTGTTTTTTGCACAAAACCTTAAGTTATCTCAGGAATGTGGCTGGAAAGAAGTTCTGGGATTTACGTATTAATGAATTGAAACCTGCAACCCCATTCTGACTGATTAAGACTTAACATCAATACAGGTTTGTTTAATACATCACATCAGTTATAGAGTCATAGAGATGTACAGCATGGAAACATACCCTTCAGTCTAACCTGCCCATACCGACCAGATATCCCAACCCAATCTAGTCCCACCTGCCAGCACCTGGCCCATATCCCTCCAAACCCTTCCTATTCATATACCCATCCAAACACTTCTTAAATGTTGCAATTGTACCAGCCTCCACCACATCTTCTGGCAGCTCATTCCATACATGTACCACCCTCTGCGTGAAAAAATTGCCCCATAGGTCTCTTTTATATCTTTCCCCTCTCACCCTAAACCAATGCTCTCTAGCTCTGGACTTCCCGACCCCAGGGAAAAGACTTTGCCTCTTTATCCTATCCATGCCCCTCAAAATTTTGTAAACCTCTATAAGGTCATCCCTCAGCCTCTGATGCTCCAGGGAAAACAGCACCAGCCTGTTGAGCCTCTCCCTATAGCTCAAATCCTCCAACCCTGGCAACATCCTTGTAAATCATTCCTGAACCCTTTCAAGTTTCACAACATCTTTCTGATAGGAAGGAGACCAGAATTGCATGCAATATTCCAACAGTGGCCTAACCAATGTCCTGTACAGCTGCAACATGACCTCCCAACTCCTGTACTCCATACTTTGACCAATAAAGGAAAGCATACCAAACACCTTCTTCAATACCTTATATACCTGCAACTCCACTTTCAAGGAGCTATGAACCTGTACTCCAAGGTCTCTTTGTTCAGCAACACTCCCTCAGACCTTACCATTAAGTGTGTATAAGTCCTGCTTAGATTTGCTTTCCCAAAATGCAGCACCTCTCATTTATCTGAATCAAACTTCATCTGCCACTTCTCAGCCCATTGGCCCATCTGGTCCAGATTTGATCTTTTCTATAAATTCTGTGTTCTATGATCCTGCCCCACAAGCTACCCTGATGAAGGAGCAGTGCTACAAAAGCTTGTACTTTATAATAAACCTGTTGGACTATAACCTGGTGTTTTGTGATTTTTAACTTTGCCCACTCCAGTCCAACACTGGCACCTCCACATCGTGATTGCCAAAAGAAGCAATGGTGATAACGAGGAACCTTTTTATGGAGAAAACCATTAGAATTGGAAAGGAACTGCCCGAGAGTGTGGCAGATGCAAATATAATAGTGGTTTTCAAAAGACAATTGGATCGTTATCTGAAGAGAAAAGATTTTCAGGGTTAGAGGGAAAGGCAGCAAAGTGACACGAGGCGAAGTGCTCTTGCAAAGACTGATCCAGAGCGTGATGAGGCATTCTGTGTTGTAATCATTCTGAGAGATTCTGAAGAGGATGATTACTTCTCTTGTTCTGAATATACTCAATTAATGGTACTTGGATTTGGGTAAAGCACCTGAGTGAAGTTCAGGTAAACCATCATTTTTATTTTGTTGAGCTTTGATCGGTGTGGTAGATATTATTTGGTTGTTTGTTTCTGAGTCTTACGCTTCAAAAAAATTAAGAAGCGTGTCTCAGGCAACCTGCAGTCAGTTCTCCAGAACATTTCAAGATGGAGACTAATGACCACAGGCTGAAATGCATGTATTGTTTCCTCTTGCAGCTATCAGTCTAAGCTAAGTAGTGCTAAGTGTATTTGCAATGACTTCTGTCCTGAGGTATGTTTCTTTTTCTGAGCAGCTATATTTTGGGAGATTTGGCAATCAAGTACAATTAGCTGCATTGATTTCTATTACTGGTCAATTTTAATAAAAATCTGATTTATAGATCGGAGTATAAACCACAAGTTTTAATCTCCCAGTAACTATAGACTAGGGGAGAATTACAGTAAGAAACATTTAATTTGACTCCTAGGTCATACAACATCATTCAATATTGTGAATGTAATTTTCTTTATAATGTCAATCTTCCTAAAGTGTACTACCTAGAACTGGTCATAATGCTCCAGTTGAGGCTGAACCATTGCTTTATGCAGACTTAACATAATACACTACAAAAGTATGGAGTTAATAAAGTCCAGCATCCTTACTGTTTTGCTAACCATTCTCTAAAATAGTGAGTTTTGAAAAGATTTGTAGCTCAGGTTGAGGTTCTGGATGTAGGTTTGCTCGCTGAGCTGGAAGGTTCATTTCCAGACATTTCGTCACCCTACTAAGTAACATCTTCAGTGGGCCTCAGGTGCAGAACTGCTGGTAGTTCCCGCTTTCTATTTAATATAAAATTAATAGTAAATAGAAAGCAGGAGCCAACAGCAGTGTTCCACTTGAGGCCCACTGAAGATGTTACCTAATAGGGTGACGAAACATCTGGAAATGAGCCTTCCAGCTCAGTGAGCAAACCTACATCCAGATTCTCTAAAATCTGTTGCTGCATTTGCACTGATTTGTGCACATATTCACCCAGGTCTCTCTGCATCCTTACCACCAAAATGAATCAGTTAATAAGGCTCCATATCAAATTTCATCTGCCCGTTCCACCAACTTATGTTGTGTTGAAATTCTACAATTTTTTATTCATTTACAGGAGTGTGTGTTACTGACTAGCAGAGTATTCATTGCCCATTCCTCAATTGTCCTTGTGAATGTGATGCTGAACCCCCCCCTTCTTGAATCGTAGTTGTCCATACAGTATCTGGTATATGCATCATGCAATTAGCAAGAAACTACTTAAATATTGACCAGACAATAGTAAACAAACAGTGATATAGTTCTTTGTCTAGATGGTGAATGGCTTGGAATGAACTTGCAGGTCCCACGTATCTGTTCACTTGTCCACCTGTTTGGCAAAGGTTGTGGGTTTGGAATGAGCTGTCTAAGGAGCACTGCCTTGTTGTTGCAGTGCATCTAGCAGATGGTATACATTGCTGTTACTATTTGTGGTGGAGGGAGCATGTTTTGATGGCATTGGGGGGCTGCTTTGTCCTGGATAGTGTTGAGTTTACTGAATGTTATTAGAACTGCATCCATTCAGGCAAGTGGAGATATTCCATCACACTCCTTACGCCATGTAGATGGAGAACAGACTTTAGGGGATGAGGAGGTGAATTACTCTCTGCAAGATTCCTAGCCTCTGACATCCCCTCATGGCTACAGTGTAAAAATGCCTGGGTCAATTTCTGGTCAATGGTAAGCCCCAAGAAGTTGATTATTGGAGAATTCAGTGATGATATTGTAATGAATATCATGGAATAGTGGCTCAATTCCCTATTATTGGAGCCAATCATCTTCTAGCACTTGTGTGACACGAATGTTACTTGCCACTTGTCAGCCCAAGCCCAGATATTGTCCAGGCCTTGTTGCATTTGCATATAAAGTGCTTCAGTATCTGAGGAGTCACAAGTGATGCTGAGCATTGTACAATCATTGGTGAACGTCCTTACCTCTGCCATTAGCAGAAGCAGCTGAAGATATTCCTTGGAGAACATCTGCAGTAATGTCCTGGGATGGACATAATTGATTTCCAACAACAACTTTGTGCTAGCTATGGCTTCAATCTACAAAAGGTATTTCCCTGATTCCCTTAACTCCAATGACTGTCCTCATGGTTTGCAATATTTCCACGTATGGTATCATCCCCCATTTTGAAATTGTGTGCTCTGTACATCAAGATCTAAATCATTAGTATACATCAGGAAGTGCAGCACTCCTAACGTAAATCCGTGCAGAACTTTTAATTGAACTCCAAAAGTAAATCATTGATTGTAAAGAGCCTGACAACATTCCTGAGGTTATATGCAGTCATATAGAAATGAAAGGTCTTTCTTCCAGTCATAGAGATGTATAGCATGGAAACAGACCCTTCAGTCCAATGTACCCATGTCAACCGGATATCCTTAATTAATCTAGTCTCATTTGGCCAAATCCCTCTAACCTTTCTTGTTCATGTACCCGTCCAAATCTGTAGGAATTCCTAAGTGTTGAGACTGTTTTGCTGGAGTGACCTTTTAAGTTTAGGCACAATGAAATATCTAGTGAAAGTCTGGAATCACAAAACCAAAACATCTCACGACTGACAACATGAATATTCTAACATAATCCTCATGGTGCCAAACAATGTCCACAAAAGAAATTGTAAGTAGATTTTTAAAAATCTTGTGAAAACGCTGCAATTCCTGGTTAATACCATCAACAAAATTCAATTGTGGTGTCCTGTATTGCACCATGGCAATACAAGTAACGTTGGAGATCTGCTTGGCTGAACTCATTGCTATCCCCATGCTGTACCAGTCCAGGGAGTGTTGAAAGAGCTTCGCCCTGAGTCGAAACTATGTTGTACATTACAAGCACATTAGAAGGTTGAATGCACATTGCTTGTGGTTTTCTGACCATAACATCTACTGTTGTCTGAATATATAATTCAGTATCATGATGAATAGACATTAGCTCAATGTTCCTATTAGGACCAGGCAGATATAGTATTTCCAGTATTAGGTTACTTGTCACCTCTCTTCTTGCTGATTGCTAATGGCTTATGACAAAGCAGCGAAGTGTTACATGAGGAAGCATTGTACCCTTTCTGTTTGGCTTGTGTTTGTTAAACAATGTTGCGATTTGACTCTTCATGCAGATAGTGCAGTGAGCGTGTACTCTCTCTGTAACACAAAGGCACAGAGATAATTATAAAAAGTTCACTACATGGTTTTAAATAACTCATAACTTTTTATCTTGTTATGCCAGGTACTGAATAGCTCAGCCTGTTATGCATTCCTCCCCTTTCCTTGCATTTCTGCCAAGTGTTCTTGATAGGAAGCTACATTGTACATGCAAAAAGTGCAGACTGAGAACAATTTACCAAACTACAACAGTCCTGCGTTACAATGCTCATATTGAAAGAACGCAAGAAATAGCAGGAGTATTTAACTCGTTGAGCCCACTGTGCCATTGAACGAGATCGTAGCTGATCATCTATTAAATACATTTTTTTTGTACTATCCCATATCCCTTGCTGTTAGAAATGTGTCAGTTTCGTCTTGAACTGCTGAGTCCCACAGCCATCCCAGCAGATTGAGGACAGTGAGTGCCGAAGTTCCTCCTCATCTCAGTCCTTAATAGCCTGTCCCTTATTCTGAGACTCTATCCCCTGGTTCTCAAACACCCACCCAGAGGAAGCATCCTTCCACTGACTACCCTGTCAAACCCTTTAAGCATTTTGTATGTTTGAACGAGATTACCTCTCATTCTTCTAAACACACAGAACAAAGACTCAGTCTACATAATCTTTCCTCATAAATCAATCGCTGTCACAGGAATTATTTTGGAGAATCTTTATTCCAATCTTTCTATGACAAGAATTGCTTTCCTTGGGTAAACTGACCAAAACATCTCATAATATTCTGAATGTGATCTCACTAAAGCTCTCTGTAATTGCAGTAATGTGTCCTTGTTCCTATGTTCAAATTCGCTAATAGTAAAAGCTAACATACCATTTGCTTTAGAGTCATAGAGTCATAGAGATGTACAACATGGAAACAGACCCTTCAGTCCAACCCGTCCATGCCGACCAGATACTCCAACCCAATTTAGTCCCACCTGCCAGCACCTGGCCCATATCCCTCCAAATCCTTCCTATTCATATACCCATCCAGATGCCTGTTAAATGTTGCAATTGTACCAGCCTCCACCACATCCTCTTGCAGCTCATTTCATACACGTACCACCCTCTGCGTGAAAAGGTTGCCCCTGAAGTCTCTTTTATATCTTTCCCCTCTCACCCTAAACCTATGCCCTCTAGTTCTGGACTCCCCCACCCCAGGGAAAAGACTTTGTCTATTTATCCTATCCATGCCCCTCATAATTTTGTAAACCTCTATAAGGTCACCCCTCAGCCTCTGA
>NC_057726.1:50148425-50154175 GCF_004010195.1 Chiloscyllium plagiosum
CTTGTGGCACTCCACTGGTCACAGGCCTCCAGTCTGAAAAACAACCCTCCACCACCACCCTCTGAATTCTACCTTTGAGCCAGTTCTGCATCCAAATGGCTACTTCTCCCTATATTCCATGAGATATAACCTTGCTAACCAGTCTCCCATGAGGAACCTTGTCGAACGCCTCACTGAAGTCCATATGGATCACATCTACTGCTCTGCCCTCATCAATCCTCTTTGTTACTCAGTAAGAGGCCCAGCAATCGCTTCCATAGCTTTCCACAGAGTTCTAGGGTACACCTGATCAGGTCCTGGGGATTTATCCAATTTTATGTGCTTCAAGACACCCAGCACTTCCTCCTCTGTAATATGGACATTTTTCAAGTTGTCACCATCTATTTCTCTACATTCTATATCTTCTATGTCCTTTTCCACAGTAAACACTGATGCAAAATACTCGTTTAGTATCTGCACTGTCTCTTGCAGCTCCACACAAAGGCCGCCTTGCGGATCTTTGAGGGCCCCTATTCTCTCCGTAGTTACCCTTTTGTCCTTAATGTATTTGTAAAAACCCTTTTGATTTTCCTTAATTATATTTGCCAAAGCTATCTCATGTCCCATTTTTGTCCTCCTGATTTCCCTCTTAAGTATACTCCTACTGCCTTTATACTCTTCTAAGGATTCACTCAATCTATCCTGTCTATACCTGACATATACTTCTTTCTTTTTCTTAACCAAATCCTCAATTTCTTCAGTCATCCAGCATTCTCTATACCTACCAGCAGCCTTTCATTTCACTCTAACAGGAATATACTGTCTCTGGATTCTCGAAGGCTTTCCATTTTCCAGCCGTCCCTTTACCTTCAAACATCTGCGCCCAATCATCTTTTGAAAGTTCTTGCCTCATGCCATCAAAATTAGCCTTCCTCCAATTTAGATCTTCACCTTTTAGGTCTGGTCTATTCTTTTCCATCACTATTTTAAAACTAATTGAATTATGGTCGCTGGCCCCAAGTGCTCCCCCACTGACACCTCAGTCACCTGCCCTGCCTTATTTCACAAGAGTAGGCCAAGTTTTGCACCTTCTCTAGTAGGTACATCCACATATTGAATCAGAAAATGTTCTTGTACACACTTAACAAATTCCTCTCCATCTAAACCCTGAAGCCTTATGGCCCAGGGACTTGGACGTAGTCAGGCAACTGCTCAGGGCAGAGTCAACATCCTCTCCTCACTAGTGGGAAGAGCCAAATGCCATTCAGCTCACCATCCCCCACCCACCCTAACTCCTTCTGTCCAATCAGGGGCTTGTTTTCCTCCTGTTTTAAGGGAGATGAAAGTGGCTGGTACTGTTAGTGCAGGGGGAGAGGTATCCTGAGGGAGTGAGTAGGCTGCGCAGATGGCATGCAGGGTTAGTGCTGTTGAGATGGGTGATAGCAAGTGAGAGAAGCTGTTCTGGGCAACGGTGAGGGTGGTCGAGTCTGAAGCCTGGTGGGATTAGGGTAATCAGAAAGAGAATGAGTTTGAAATATCAGAAATTAGATGGTGGCACTTACCCTGGCAGAGTGGAGAAGGGCATTGGGCTCCCTCTGACTCGTGTGGATCATTCCTCCAGACAGCTGAGACTGCACTGAACCAGCTGGTAACCTCAGACCAGGCTGCCTTAGTCTGGTCTTGTAACTTCCTCTGCTGGTCCTGGGGGAGGAGGATGCCATGCGCCCTGCACCACCACCACCTCCCCCCCCCTCACCACTCCCCACTGCAGAACAGACAAGCTTGCCTTCAAAGCAGGGCACCATAGGGCTTTTGCCCAAAATGTCAATTCTACTGCTCCTCGGATGCTGGCTGACCAGCTGTGTATTTCCAGCACCACACTCTCAACTAAACTTCATGTGTCTGCTGTGTACAGGACAAACGTCAGAAACTGTGCAGGGTAGCACCGGACAGATGGTGCTTGTCTGGGCACACACTAGGCCTTCACAAATGGCATCAGTGCTAGGGATGCCAGGCTCATTTCTGTGTTATCTTTTCCACAACCATCTGATGAGGGAGCAGTGCTCTGAAAGCTAGTATTTCCAAATAAACCTGTTTGACTATAACCTGGTATTGTGTGATTTTTAACTTTGTCCACTCCAGTCCAACAAGGGCACTCCACATCTGGGTTATCTTGGCAGTAGTGAGCTGTTCTACAATGCTGTGTGGTAAGGTAGAGCTAGAATCGGGTGATAGGGTGCCATAGGGATAGGGTAGGTTGTTAATGAAGTGAGTTTGATAAGATACAGTGAGGAAACCTGTTAGGCCATGTGACCAAAAACCCTCCGAAAAAAAAACTTGTTGCAACTGATACTCAGTTCAGTGTCTATTTCACTCATGTGACTTGTACCTGATTGTTATCATTCATCTTCAATATTGACAGATTTTGTCAAAGCTTTTCATCTTGTAATCATCAGGACAGCTCACAGACAATATCAAAGTAAAAAGGAAACAGCGTTGATGCTGTATGTGAGGAGAGTGCTGATTGGTTGGCAAATAAACGCTGATACAGTAAACTAAACATTTGCTGGAAATCTGAAACACGAACAGAGGTTGCTGGAGAAACTCAGCATATCTCGCAGCATGTGTGAGAAGAAAGAAGAGTTAATATTTTGGAACCAGTGACCATTCTTTGGAATAGTAGTAGCTATGAAAAGGTGGCACATATTGCTGAAAGTGGGGATGGGGTTGTGGGGAGTGGTCTGATAGAGGCCTTGCCCTGAGAAATACACTAGCTGATGATGACTGATGGTTAACTTGCAAATTTTATTTAAATTTTAAACAAGGCAAGTTGACTCTGGCCAAGGTATTGTCTTTAGAAACAAAACCGAGGATGGTTATCATGTATTTTGTTGAGTTCAGATAAGTGCAGGATGGTCTTTCAGCCTGCAAAGGGCAGGCTTTGTGTGTTTATGTATGTGGCATCCTGCACACTCATGTGGGACATTCTGCAAACCCAATTGTCAATCCTAAATTGGTTATCAGTGTAATTCTTACGCTCAAGAATATGTAGCAAATGTCCAATCATGAAATCACATCTAATGTTGGTCACTGTGTTTTTGCAATGAGTTTTGCAAATGTGACTGGTTGGGTACAGTAAGTACCTTGCCTGTTGTGAACAGCTGAAAGGATACAATTGCTGTTTGATACCATGTACCAGTGTTTGGGACTATAGCTTGTATAATAAGCATAATACTAGCACTGAGATCGTTTCATGTAAGGTATCAGGTGTTTCCCTATATTGTTGATGAGATTCGATGTTCATAGGTGGTGTTTTCGGTACTTTGAAAAATGATATATTTTATGTGCTGATTCACAAACCATACTCCGGAATGATGATTGATCCTTTGGTGTTGGTCATATAAAATTGTTGGATGACAAAAAAGATTGTTAATTTCCAACATGACCATTATATTTCACAAACATTTATGTCCTGGCTTTAATGATGTAGCTCTAAATTTCAGAAAACAATATGCATTTACTTTTATTTCAGCCTCCCATTCTCCATCATGTGCACAGGCACCTTAATCCTTAGCTCTTTGACACAGTTCAGGGAGACCACTATTATGATATTTAGCTGATGTAATATTTGACATGTCAGATCCCAGAGTCAGAACTGGCTTGATAAGTCCGAAGCCTTATTTTTTCAGTTGGTTACCATGGTGGTTAATCATTGAAGATATTCACACAAAGTTGCCAATGCTCTTTAACAAAAAAAAGGTTTGATTCACAGAAGAAAAAAAAGAAATCATTTTGATGTTTGTATTAAGATCTTTCGAAACTAAGTTTCAACCTTCTTTTTCTGAGCAATGTGTTTGCAGATACTCAATCCCAGTGAGGGAAACTCTTCAAGTCTCTTATTTAACTAATTTATCTGATTTGATGACCTTTCCAGTTCTGATGGCCTAAACCTCTTTTCAGTTCTGACATCTTGAAAACTTCCACACACCTGCTCAAAGCTTTGAGACTTCAGAACTAACCTGCTCTTCTTTTAGAATGGAATTGTTCCTCTGGACTGAATTCAGTGAAAGAATGGTCTCAGGTCTCTTTTGTTTGTCTGCCATGTAAGTTCCATAAACAGTTTGTGAATTAATACTGCAAGTATCCTGCAATTGCACTTTTTTGCTAAACAATAGCCAGCTCCTTAGATGTAAGTATTTTAAGATTACCTTTCAAATCTTCACATCCAGAGTGGAGAAGTAAAGCCATTTTTTCTGTTGTTACCTTGCAAAACGTGCCATGGTACCTTCAAAATATCACAGTCACATCTGCAAATGTCAGAATGCAGATAATGGTTTACAGTGGTTAGCATTGCTGCCTCACAGCGCCAGAGACCCAGGTTCAATTCCCACCTCAGGCAATTGTCTGTGTGGAGTTTGCACAGTCTCCCTGTGTCTGCACGGGTTTTCTCTGGGTGTTCTGGTTTCCTCCTACAGTCCAAAAAATGTGCAGGTTAGGTGAATTGGCCATGCTAAATTGCCCGTAGTGTTAGGTGAAGTGGTAAATGTAGAGGAATGGGTCTGGGTGGGTTGCTGTTTGGAGGGTCGGTGTGGATTTGTTGGGCCGAAGGGCCTGTTCCCACGCTGTAACTAATCTAATCTAATCAACAAATATATCTCAAAAGGCTGTAGATTGGGCGAGGGAAAGTCCATTTTGAGCGGCAGTAGAATAACACGTGATCAAATGTCTGGAATTGTGTTCCTTTCAAAGAAAAATGTCTCAATAATTATCTGAGATTAGGTTATGTGTGTGTGAATGTGTATCTGTCTGTCTGGTGTGTGTTTGTTTTTCTCCTCTTGTTAATTCCACTTCGAAGTGTCTCCAGTGTGCGTTTATTGCAGTCTCAATATGTCCTGGCTGCAGAAATTGAACAAACGCCTTCCAGAAGTTTCATACCTGCAAGAAATATTTCTTATTTTCCATCTTCTTTGTTGCCATTGTGAAGTTACTGGGAGGAAATAATAAGGTATTCAGTAAGCAGTATTTAACCTCAGAACTGCACATGCTGTTAAACATAGCTTTGTATTATACAAATGATCTGGAGGAAAATGTAGGCTATCTGCTTGGTAAGTTTGCAGACTACACCAAAATTGGTGGAGTTGCAGATAGTGTGGAGGATTGTCAAAGGATACAAAAATATAAAGATAGATTGCAGATTTGGACAGAGAAATAGCAGAAAGGAGTTTAATCCAGACAATCGTGGGATTCTGGGTAATCCAAGATGGAGGACGGGAAAAAGTTCTGGCTGTAAGACCTGCTCCTTTTTTTGAGGTATTATAGGTGTTGAAGGTGATTTCCTCGAATTCAGGAGCAGCAATTACTGTTTTATATGCTGTTGCATTGTTTTGGAACTTTGGGAAAAAAAAGTCAAAACTACAGCAGTTTAAAATGGAAGAGCAGACGAAGGAAGCACATGGTGATGACAGTGCAGGAGAGAGAGAGAGAAAAAAAAACGAACGAATGAACCTACACAGTTACTATCTTTGCTGTTTGAATTCGTGTATTGCTGGACATCGGAGTGCACCTGGGAAAATTAACAAACAGTGAATTTCACAAATAATTTTGGAGGAACTGTTGGGCGAAGTTCACAGCACAGAATCAGATAAGTTATTGTTGTTTTGAGTCTGTCCAAGAGAAAGGCTGCAGTAGTGAGTATAGTGGGTTCTTTCTTGATTATATGTTTTTTGGAGATAAGTCTCTTGATTAAACTTAAAATATAAGCCATAGCTATT
>NC_057726.1:50157173-50157298 GCF_004010195.1 Chiloscyllium plagiosum
GGCTGTACAGGATATTGGTTAGGCCACTGTTGGAATATTGCGTGCAATTCTGGTCTCCTTCCTATTGGAAAGATGTTGTGAAACTTGAATGGGTTCAGAAAAGATTTCACAGGATGTTGCCAGGG
>NC_057726.1:50157415-50173237 GCF_004010195.1 Chiloscyllium plagiosum
ACCTTATAGAGGTTTACAAAATTATGAGGGGCATGGATAGGATAAATAGACAAAGTCTTTTCCCTGGGGTGGGGGAGTCCAGAACTAGTGTACATAGGTTTAGGGTGAGAGGGGAAAGATATAAAAGAGACCTAAGGGGCAACTTTTTCACGCAGCGGGTGGTACGTGTATGGAATGAGCTGCCAGAGGATGTGGTGGAGGCTGGGACAATTGCAATATTTTAGAGGCATTTGATTGGGTTTATGAATAGGAAGGATTTGGAGGGATATGGGCCGGGTGCTGGCAGGTGGGACTAGATTGGGCTGGGATAGCTGGTCGGCATGGACAGGTTCGGAACGAAGGGTCTGTTTCCATGTTGTACATCTCTATGACTCTCTGATTGTAAATGTGAGGTGGTGCATTTTAGAAGATCAAATTCAGGGGTGAATTATACAATAAATGGCAGAACCCTTAGGAGCATTGACGTAAAGAGACTTCTGCGTGTAAGGTCCCTGAAAGTGGCAACACAGGTTGGAGGAGGTTGTCAAGAAGGCATTATACAACATGCTTACCTTAAACCAGGGCATTGAATACAAAATTTGGCAAGTTATGTTTCAGTTGTACAAAACTTTAGTTAGGCCACATTTGGAATATTGTGTGCAGTTCTTGTCAGCACACTACCAGAGGGACATTGGATGTTTTGGAGAGGGAAAGTTTACCAGGATGTTGCCTGGTCTGAAGGATTCATGCTATGGCGTGTGGTTGGACAAACTGGGATTGTTTTCACTAGATTGTTGATGGGCAATCTGATAGAGGTCGACAAAATTATGGGAGGCACACGCAGGGTGGATAATCATTGGCTTTTTTTATCCAGTGTAGAAAAGTCAACTGCAAGAGGGCCCAAGTTTCAGGTGAGAGGGGAAAGTTAGGCGAGAAGTATGGGGCAAGGTTTTCACCCAGAGGGTGGTGGGTGCCTAGAATGCACTGCCAGTAGAGATGGTGAAGCAGGCATGTTAGCAACATTAAGATGTATCTTGTTAGACACATGAATGGGAGGCAAACAGTCTGATAGAAACCATGTATGGACAATAAGTAGCAGGTCTAAGTAAGGATTAGCAATCAGTACAGGCTTGATGGGTCAAAGGGCCTTTTCCTGTGCTGTACTGTATTGTACTACTGCTTTGTACAGATTCTTTTTTTATTTCTTTCTTGACTTGCCTTGCTGGTACATGTCAGTATGGAAGCCTTAAATAGACAAAAAGCACAATGCAAATGTCAACACGTTACACCAGCCAGTTGCGTTATTACAGCATTCCCAGATTTTGTTTAAATTGCCTTCGAAAATTGCAGATAATAGCTAATTAACTTTTAAAAAGTGCTTACTAATGACATTTCAGTCATCAATATACATTTACAATCTTCCAGCCTTACGTTTGAAATGTGTTTTGCGTATTGTTTTATATATTATCAAATATATTTTGTTAGCTAGATTTCTTTCTATATGGTAGAGCTTGAGGAATATTTATTTCAATATATTCAGTATATTGGGTGTATAAAATACTCCAGGCCTTTCAGATTTTGTTTATGTCTCCAGAGAATTTCTTCATGATTGGTTTTTACTGCATTACTCTACATTAAACTGGACTACCCTATTATTTGGATCTATTGAGCTGATGGGAGCACAGATGTACATTTGGAAAATCACCTCAGATTGTAAGGTGATTGATCATTTCTGGACATGGATTACCTGACGCTACTACTCCAACAATGTTAACAGATATTGCATTATGCCTGAGATTGACTGCAATAATCAAACCTGAGCATAAATAATAGTATGAGGCAGTTATAATCAGAATTGAAGCTTATATTGTGATGAAACATGTCCCTATGTCATAGCAGAAGTGAACATTAGATATTACTGCACTCAGCCACATGAGGAAATGATAAAAAGACAAAGCATTTCCAACTTTCTCTTGCTTAAACCTGGTAAACCGTACTTGTGTATTTTTTTTGAGCAAGCTGAGAATAAGCAGACTGGAGTCTAGATTAGAGTGGTGCTAGAAAAGCACAGCATTTTGACATTTTGGGCAAAAGCCCTTCATCAGGATCCCTGATGAAGGGCTTTTGCCCAAAACATCGATTTTCCTGCTCCTTGGATGCTGCCTGCCCTGCTGTGCTTTTCTAGCACCACTCGAATCTAGACTCTGATTTCCTGCATCTTCAGTCCTCACTTTTGCCTAATAAGCAGACCAGACCTGGTGATAATGGGCACGGGGTTGGGGGCAGGTCATATTCCACAGGAAGTGCCTTAGCCAGGGGAAGGGTGACATTGGCCCACTGTGCACCATGGAGTAACCTCACCAGGAATCCACCAGGAGGCAGTCAGAGTTTGCCTCATTACCATCGGGGTGTTCCTGTGTCTTCCTATTACAGACACGGTGCCAGTCTGAGTGGACGTGTCTTTTAATTGGGCACTCAATAAGCAGTCTAACAGTTGGCAGTGCCCTTGAGCTTCTGGTAGTGTGGCACATCAACAGGAAGAAAGCAGCTTCTGGTTTAACTCCTTTTTTGAACATTTTCATTTCCTTTTTGTTGTCATGGATTGATAAAAGTCAGTCCTTTGTTTCATTTATTCCACGTAATCCATTGAGTCTGGTTGGTGGTGAATCTCCCATTGACAATTGCTTCTGACCATTTGCCATATCCAGTACCATCTTTCCTGTTTGGTTTGGCAGGACGTCTTTAACCAGTCTATTTTCTCTCCTCCACTGAAGGTGCTGACACCCATGAGGCTCCAGTCCCACAGGTTGCAAGCCATTCTTCATGACTAGAGCGTGTTTGACCATGGAAGGACACACACTGACGTTCCTGCAGCAGTTATCATAGAATCCTTTGGACTGATCGAGGCAGCTTCATTTTTCTCCTTTCAATCCTTCAGGCACTGGATGCAGTTGTCCTATTTCCATGGATTTCCAAATTGAATCAGTCAGGTCATAACCTCCCAAGGGATTGCACCAAGGATATTCTTATTTTGTTTCACTATTTGAAGGGAGCAAGGTAACTAATCTAATTTTACAGCTTCATTACACTATAAAGATTGTAAATTAATTTACTACTCAACACCATCTTCTCAAGGACAATTAGGAATTATAATGAATAAGGTAAAAATGGCTACTATACAGTTGATCACAATATTTGACCTGAAACGCTGGTCCTTCACAATACTAGCAATGTATTCACAATACCAGCAACATTTAATGTTGTCTTCAGTGTGGGGGTGTTGGGCAATTGGGCATCACTGGGCAATTGCCCGGGAAAGTGCTGGTAAAAACCTTCTTGAACCATTGCAGATTATTTGCAGTAGATACAGCTACCATGCTGTTGTGGAGGAAGTTCCAGGATTCTGATCAAGCAATAGTGAAGGCACA
Source organism: Chiloscyllium plagiosum (assembly GCF_004010195.1). Taxonomy (NCBI): domain Eukaryota; kingdom Metazoa; phylum Chordata; class Chondrichthyes; order Orectolobiformes; family Hemiscylliidae; genus Chiloscyllium; species Chiloscyllium plagiosum. The sequence continues at coordinate 50,160,823 of NC_057726.1, forward strand.
GCTGATATATATGGTGAGTGGTTTGGAGGTGATCTTGCAGATGGTGTCCCCAGTTGTCATTTACAATGGTACTGGTGATAGATTTGGAAGGAGCTGTATGAAGAGCCTTGGTGAATTTCTGCAGTGTATCTTGCAGATGGTACTCACACAGGCTATTGTGTAGACAAAGTGAACATTTGAGGATGTGGTGCCAACCAAGTGACTGCTTTGTCCTGGGCAGTGTCAAGCTTCTTGAGTGTTTTTGGAGCTGAACTCAACCAGACAAGTAGACAGTATTCCATCACACTCCTGACTTGTGTCTTGGAGACCAAGGTGAGGCTCTGGGAAGTCAGGAGGTGAATCGGCATTCCAAGCCTATTACCTACTCTTGTGGCAGTATTTTTACAGCTTCTGGTCAATGGTAACCCCCAGGATGTTAATAATGGGGGTTCAGAAATGATGATATCATCATATGTCAAGAAGCGATAGTTAGATTCTCTCTTGCTGGAGATGGTAATTGGTTTTGTGTGGCAAGGATATTACTTGCCACTTGTCAGCACAAACCTGGATGTTGTTAAGGTCTTGCCACATTTAGGTGTGGACTACTTCAGTATCTGAGGAGTCACAAATGGTGCTGAACATTGTGCTTTCATCAATGGAAATCCCCCCTTCTGACCTCAGAATGGATGGTGGATAATTTATGAAGCAGCTGAAGATGTTTGGGCCTAGGTCATGTCACTGAGGAACCCCTGCAGTGCTATCCTGGAGCTGAGATAACTGACCTCCAACAAAAAATAGTCATCTTTGTGCTGGGATGACTCCAACCAACTGAGAGCTTTCCCCTGATTCCCACTGACTCATCTTGCTAGAGCTCCTTGATGCCACCCAGACTCAGTGAAAAAGTGGCCTTGATGTCAAGAGCTATTACTCTCACCTCACCTCTGGAATTCAGCTCTTTTGTCCATGTTTGAACCAAGGGTGTATGCAGTCACGACTTGACTGGCCCTTGCATAACCCAAACTGAATATCAGTGAGCAGATGCTGATCAATAACACTGCTGATGACACCCTCCATCACTTTAATGATGATCAAATGTAGACTGATGGGATGGGTAGTTGGTCAGCTTGGATTTGTGCTGCTTTTTGTATACAGGATATAGCTGGACAATTTTCCACATTGATGCCAGTGTTGTCACTGTACTGGAACAGCTTGGCGAGAGATGTGGCAATTTCTGGAGCACAAGTTTTCAGTACAATTGCTGGATTGTTGTCAGGTCCCAACGCCTTTGCAGTATCCAGTGCTCTCTGCTCCCCACCTTTGGAGACTTAAGGCATATTAACAGACTCTATTGGATATCTGAAATAGTTGCAGAGTCACAATTATGTAAATTCTAAGGTTTCAATTACTCCAATCTCTGAGTCATGTGTTTGTCACAGGATAGCTTGCACATTCAGTGTTTAAAATGGACCCTTACATTCCCATTCAAAACAGAATGCCTATTCAACTTGAACCATATGCTACAGAAATATAATTTACCTGTTAACTTCAAACTTTGACATCTTTTACTTTCATCTTTGGTAAGTTAACGTAATGCCATGGAAAGGCAATGTAATTATTAAATCAAAAAGCTTGCCATTTCTCCAGTCTGTCATGGTCTCAGTATGTTCCCAGTGGGTTCCACATCCAATGCCTTTTGAAGTCAAGTCACTTCTGTATTGTAAGAAATATAGAACTAATTTACACACAGCAGAGCCCTGCAAGTAACAGTAAGCTATTTGACTGGATGATTTGTTTATTGCTAATGTTGACTCAACCTAACACATGAGAGGACTTTTTTGAAGAGTGCTATGGAATCTTTTACAGCTATTTGAGAAGGCAGAGCGTGCCTCTCTGTCTCTCAGTGTCCCTACGCAGCGCTAAACTGTCAAACTGAGATTGTGTTCCACATCTGAAGAATGGGCCTTGAACCCACAACTTTCTGACTCAAAGCCAAGAGCGGTCCCACTGAGTGATGACGAACATTTTAAACTCCTTATGAAAGATACATGCCCAAAAGAGCAGGCACAATGTTGTTGTTGAATGCATTCCCAAAAAGTCGCAAAATCAACAGTAATTCCTTTTCGAAATTTTCACAAGCTTGTTACAGGTAAGCTTGAAGGAAAAATGTTAAGATTCTTCACAGAGCAGTGGGAGATAAAAATTAGCTTAGTGTTCCAAAATGCATTAGCCTAAATTGCAATGAGTAAGAACAGACAAATAATTAATGTAATTGTCTGACATTTGTCTCTCAATTGGCTTGACAGAGGCTAAACCCATTTAAGTTATTTGAAAACATGTTTGTGGATTTATTAATATAAGTAAATTTATCATTACACAAGGTTTATTGTGTCACTCACAATGAGGTCCTCCCTGACACACCCAAAGACCAGTTGAACAAGCCCACTCAATTGCACTTTTTTGAAAAAAAGGATTTCACCGTTAAAGTTTTAAAAAGACATTGCTTTTACCCTTTAGATTAAAACAATTCCAGAAAAACTCAATGTAAAGATTCAATAGTGATTTTTGTGCCTCAATATATTTAAAACAAAATCAGATTTGGGAAATGGGTGAACAGGAAAGGTGTCTCAAATATTCTCTCAAATTTCAATCGTCTCCATGTGGGAAATAACGATATTATCATCACAGAGCAGTTGAAGGGAAATGAAGAGCTGATAGACATTGTTTCCACACACCGTGACTCTAACAGGAAAGTACAGGTGGAGACTTTGGGCTAGTGGTATATGCTGGACTCAGATCATGTTCTGGGGATCTAGTCTCAAATCCCACCATGGCAGATGACTTCAAATTCAATTTAAGTAAAAGCTGGAATCAAATGATAAAAATGTCAATTTGTCAGGGAGATTGCAGGAGTAGGCCATCTGGTCCTCTGACCCCACTCCACCATCATTCAATCAGATCCTTGCTGATCTTTCCATGGCCTCAGCTCCACTTCCCTGCCTCTTCACCATAACCCTTAATTCTTTCACTGTTCAAAAATCTATCTATTTTTTCCTTAAAAGACATTCAATGATGTAGCCTCAACTACTTCCCTGGGCAGGGAATGCCACAGACTCACAACCCTTCGGGTGAAGAGGTTCCTCCTCAATTCAGCTCTCAATCTCCTCCCCCTTATTTTGAGGCTAAGCGAAAGCTCATCGGGTTTTATTGCTTTGCTTTAGGGAATGAAACTGCCATCCTTAACTGGGCTGGCTGTATGTGACTCCAGACCCAAATAAATGTGATTGACTCTTGAATGGGTAATTAAGGATGAGCAATAATTGCTGTCCTAGCCTGTGATGGCCACATCTGGTGAATGAATAAAAAAATCTTAAAACGGTTGGTGTAAGCGGAGAGATGATTATATTGACAGTGAGATGATGGTGAAATCACCAAGTACAAAGAGTTCCCTTTTGTCTTGGGTTTTTATTCCTGTGCTTTCCCTTTGCTAAAGTGAATGGGTTTAAAATCCTGAGCTGGCAAGTGCAGAAACATGGGGCTACACCTTCTCATATTTTGGCCAATTTTGGGAGTTTGATGGAGGGCTAACTCTCCATGAGCCCTGGCAACTTTTTTCTCTCAATTCTCTACAGCTCACCTCATTAATTCTGCACCCCAGCACCATGCCATCACTGTTGTGCAGCCTTGCAATCAGCAGGAGGTGCTAGTGTTTGCTGGTGTCAGGATAGTCGACTGTCCATATCCTTCAGTGTGCTGCTGTTTACTAACACACCTGAGAGATGTAAATTGGCACCCTGCTTTGCCAGCAGAGGCGTGGGGGACTTGGTGGTGGAGAGGAGGGTGGCCCTCTTTCCCAAGGACTAGACGAAGAAACCATGGCAATAAACCCTGGTCTGGCACAACAATGCTACAAGAAAGTTAATATCCCCCTGCAAGAGGAAGGGCTACCAACTTTTCTCTGCTACCTCACAAACGCTCGAGCGCTGCACCACCTCCCAACAAGCCACATGGTCGCCCACTCTCACCACAACATGCAGCACCTTTCCTCGATAGCTCTCAGCAACTCCAACACTCCCATTTATGAAGCCTTCCTACTGTCTGTGCCTCCTCAGTACTCACTCAGGACACTTTGCCTACTTTGGTAGCACCTTCGCCAACTCTAATAACTGTGCCAGCTACTTGCATCTCACTCAATGCTACCCTTTCAACTCATTGCTGGAAGAACCAGCCCAGATTTGGGCACAGAGTGCAATGATGGGCTGTGGGATAGGTGACATTAATTAGACATTAATTTCCTCACCCCGCAGGAAGAGGAGATCTGTGAATTAGCGTAAGAGAATCAAGACCAGTCATGGGACAATGCATTAAGTTTCATTGTGTTGTGCTGCACTACTCCCCCTTACCATGGTACTGTAACTGTAGATGTATTCTTCACATGCTCATGTTTCCACCCCATTGCAAAATCCATTCCCTGTCTTGTCTTATGTAAGCAACAGTGGAACCCGTGTAGCCCCCTTGACTGGACAAAGAATCACTGCCCTTAGATTTTGAGCCATGGCCATCTGGTGGAAGCACATGCATTGCCTTTGACACATAAGCTGCTCGCAAATGCTGCGGGTGTGACTATGAGGTAGCATGGGGCTGCACACTAACATGTTTGTCCCCTTGACTGATCAATGCTGGCAAACATGACCAGTTGCCAGGCTTCCATTTGCAAGGCAAGATGGAGATGCTGTGTGTTTCTGAGTAAGCACAAAGTAAGTGAGCCCTAAGAACAAGCTAAGAGCATAAGATGAGTCCCTGTCCTTGTGTGCAAAGTGACCTAGCAGTAGCATTGCGATGTAAGGTGGCAGTGAGCTCCGAAATGCAATGATGGAGTGCTGAATCATAATGAGTTAGTCTGAGATGTGCCATGGTGATGTGGTGAGGTTGGTGCTTTACTGGTACTGACCTCTGTTATGGAAGGTGCATCCACGGAACCTGCCTGTGTTGTTGGGCTGACATGCAAACTTAGGGAAAGTACCAGAGTTAAAGATAAATCTTCTGACTTTCAAATTATGAATTGTCTAGTTTCCCTCCCGTACCTTGGAAAATAACAACCTGCTTATAAATGAGGCGAGATTGGGTAATAATGAGCTGTTGGCACACATAATTAGGTCCCTTACCAGGGGACAGTGATATTTTCGTACAGCCTGTGAAACATTAAGGAGAAAATCGGAGTCTTTTCTCTTTGCCGAGAATCTCATTTCTTCCATTTTCATGTAATCTCCTAACTTCCCTGCCATTGTCCAAATCCTTCGGACACTGGGAAAAATTCAATACACAACTTCAGTATGTTCCTATGCTCTGGTATAGAATTTGGGAACCCCTCGCTGAATCCCTGGTGGAATGTATCACAATGGAAATGCACTGTAAACTGGTGAAATGGTGGGGTTGTGAGGGGAAACCTCAGTGGACGCTAAATGGTAACAACAGTTGACTTGGTAGAGTGGCCACCCAGAAATGTGCGTGATGTGTAGGCAGGTTAGAGGGGGTACTGTGAAAGCATTTCTCAGCTTCATTCAGAGCTTTCAAAACAAAACTGCATAAAGAACATTAGAATTTAAAAATACTTTTAAAACCTAATTGGTGGCTTGCATTGTAGTACATTATACAAGGTATGCCTTTTCCTGCATTAGCTGTCCTATGAGTATAGCGTCTTCCACTGAAGCAAACCTGGTTGACATTGTGACTAAGGTAACCCTGCCACCATGGCTGATGCTATCTTTAGTTGCATTTAATGTTCCAAGTGCAATTTTCTTCAATTCTTTAGATGCACAGGATTCCGTTTAGTCACCAGTGCGAGTATAAGGTTAATAATGTCGAGCTTGTGCTTATTTTGCTAGCAGCTGCCATCCATCAAAGCTTTCTGTACATTATGATTCCAGTCAAACTGGTCAGGTATTTCCTAATCAGCAGCTTGCTTGGAAAGGTTTGTTCTGTCAGCAAAACATGTTCAGCTGCACCTAAGCGACTGAAAAACAGTGGGTGTACTTCCAAGAAAACATTTGACTTGGTTAAATATAAGAACAGCCAAAAGCCTCTGAACATGTGGAGGATTTCCACATCCTGTAATTGCAGATAATAAGAAGTCGAAAACTAAATAAATCCTATTTTTAAAAAATAATTTTCAAATATGGATTGGCATGAGCATATAGTCTCACTTTTGTATTGTTTCAGCCAGAGTGTATTTTTGATTAGCTGAGAATGAAACACCTTGCTCTATTATCCAGGCAATACACATGGCTTAAAACAGTGGGGAAAAAGGCAGACCATTGCGACGCTATAATCTGCAAAGTTCCTCAATTAAAGTTGATGTCTTTCCTTCCCTAAACAGGCTGAAATTCAGGCTTTTAAATCTTTCCTTTCATTTTCACTCTATGGTCATGGGTCGCAGAAAAGCACCAGTGTAGCCACACTTTTGTATGCCTGGTTTTTAAGTTTTTATGGCACTGGCCTCAACAGGGATCACTGGAAAACAACGTGATAAACTCCATGGGCCTTTCACAGCAAGGGTACAGCATGGACTGGCTCCTACATTTCATAGTACGGCACAAGGTAGCGAATGAATGGCAGATCCTACAAAGCAGAAATGGGTGTCCAAAGCTCTTTGAACCCCAGGGATCAGAGCCTTTACATTTGAATCTATCATTTATGGCAGTGAAACCACACGAAAGAACCTTCCAATGATAAACCTGTTGTCCAAGCACTTTCCTGCCAGTATGGGTTCTTTTCCTCCAATGCCATCTGCTTTCATTATTTCGGAATTGTGAGTTGTATCAATTGAGGAGATGATAATTAATTCACTTTTGCCTTAAACAGCAATAACAGATGGAGTATGAAACACTATCTAAAAAGAAGAAATAAGGGGGCATTGATGTTTTCTGGCTGGCATTGAAATTGTGAACTATGAAATGAAGAGAGATGCAAGGTTCCTAGGAGGCTCAACACTAAACCTATCCAACTGATATAGAGCAGCAAACTAACAAATTGAATGTTGATCTGTGTAGGTACAATAGTAGAGACAAGCCAGCAGATGTCTGACTCAAACTATACGGAGGGTTTTGATCAGACATTGAGTGCTACATCCAGTTCTTGTCACAAAGGTATAATGTACAAAATCAGAGAGGTAATCTGAGTTATGGGAAAATCAGGAGTAGATCCAGACTCCATAACATAAGGAAATTACAAAGGTGTGAAAAGTACATGCTTCTTTGATAAGAGCAGTCCAAGAGTTGATCTTAAATAGAACATGGACAAGACAAATCCAGAAGATTACTTCAAAATAAACTGCAAGGATACAGCAAAGGAATGCAGGGTTTAACCAGAGAAAGACAAAGCCAAGGCTAAGGGGGTGAAGCTCTCCAAGCAAAAATGGTCAAAGCTTGGAATGGCCTTCCTCAACACTTCTGGAGGTTACATCTGATAAATGCCATTTTGCATCTAAATCACGTCACTTTGTTACACAATGCTTGTGAAAGTCAGAGTTCCATGGTGAGTGTTCCTGATATTGGAGTGTTCGTTCCTTGCAAGGGACTCCCCATTGAATTAGTGGTAAAATGTTATGCTCAATCATTGGCAGACCAGAAAATTAGCAGGAAAGTAAAAGTCTCATGTAGATCAGGTCCTTCTCAAATTTCCTAATATTTCCTCATTTCTTTCATTCCATTTCTTTCCGATCCTCTGTTCCCCGTCAAAAAATGAATAAAAAGAAAATGCATTTGAATATCCCGTTCCTGACACTTGGAATGTCTAAAGGGGGCTGGTATCAGAGATCTATCCTGTTCATTTCATAGGTCCCCAGCATGGCAGTGATAAAGCCAGCTCTATGCTTGAGCAGACAAAATAAAATCCTTCACAAACTCTTCTGTAATACCAGCAACGATTGCCACAAATCTCACCTCTGAGTCAGGAATGATGGATTCAAGCCTCATTGCAAGGTCTTGAGCACAAAATCGAGGCTGAGAGTTGAGTGCAGCTCTGTGGGTGCTATACTGTGGTGTTGCAAGTGCTATCTTAAGGCAAAACAAATAACTGCATCTTCAATTATTTAATAAATGTATCGAAATAATGTTTTTTGTTTGAAGTGCATTTTTGGGCCTGCAATTCTGGGGTGTCAGGGAAGGGAAAAGCAGGCTAAAATATGTGTTTCCACCCAAGACAGATACTGGGGAACAAGGCAAGACCTCCAAAAGTGACTCTGACATCAAAGGTCTGCATTGTGGGTGTGTTTGGGGATGTTCCTACACCAAGCCTGAACTCATGCCTGTCCCAGCTTCCTGATGCACCACCTTTTAGCCAGGGGCAGGCTAATAAACCTCAAGTGGGGATCAACACTTTAGGGAGAGGCCGGCACCTCATGGTATTGTCAAAAGACAAGTAATCCCGAAATCCAAGTAATGTCCTTCCACTACAGAAAATGGGGGAATTTGAATTCAATTTTTTTTAAGAAAGCCTGGCATGCAAAGCATAATGATGACCACGAAATCATGGTTGATGGTCGGAAAATAAACCTGGTTCACTAATGTCCTTTAGCGAAGGAAACTGCTGTCTTTACCTTCTCTGGCCTACATGTGACTTTAGAGCCACAGCCAGGTGGTTGACTCTTAGCTACCCACTGTATTGGCATAGCAAGCCACTCAGTTGTATCCAAGGGCCACTAGGGCAGGGCATTATATGCTGGGCAAGCCCGCAATGCCCACATTGCATGGGTGAATTTTAAAAAAAGCTTTAGTGTCTTGTCCCTTCAAGAACAAAAGAAAGATACGTTTGGTAAGAGTGATGCTCTATTATTCCAAACAGCTAACAGGGTGGGTACCTCTGATCCACCTGTGCATTCATGTGGTGCCCCACCTTGCTTTTCTAAATTCTTCAAGCTTTCAGACAGGATCAGTGGCCTTCTCTGCTCACAGACAGGAGTCTGACACTACTACAGGGTCAATGGTAGAGCAAGCAAGGCCTTGGATTTCAGAGTTAAAAATCACACAACACCAGGTCATAGTCCAACAGATTTAATTGGAAGCACTAGCTTTCGGAGCACCACTCTTTCATCAACCACCTGATGAAGGAACAGTGCTCCGAAAGCTAATGCTTCCAATTAAATCTTTTGGACTATAACCTGGTGTTGTGTGATTTTTAACTTTGTACACCCCAGTCCAACACTGGCTTCTCAAATCTTGGATTTCAGAGCCTGTTGTAATTAAATAAATCATCTCGATGTGAAATTAAGTTATCATGAGGCTATGGCCTCCCTAAAGTGTTGATCCGCACTTGAGTCTGCCCCTGGCTGAAAAGTGGTGCTTCAGGAAGATGGGACAGGCATGGGTTCAGGCTTGGTGTAGGAACATCCCCGCAATGCAGACATTTGATGACAGAGTCACTTTTGAAGGTCTTGCCTTGTTCCCTAGTATCTGTCTTGGGTGGAAACACAATGAATTCATATTTAGCCTGCTCTATACCTCCCCTGACACCTCAGAATTGCAGGCCCAAAAATCCACTTCAAACAAAAAACATTATTTCGATACATTTGTTAAATAATTGAAGATGCAGTTATTTGTTTTGCCTTTAGATAGCCCTTGCAACACCACAGTAGACACACAGCAGAGTCAACACTTTAATCTGAAATAAATACACCAAACAGATTGATAAATGTCCAATAATACATAACCATCCAACAGCAAGGAAAGCAAACCGAGCATCCACCTCATTACCATCTTGCTGTTGACACTGTGCAAAAGGAATGCTATCTGATTTCATGGCTTGTGTGTTGCTCAAAAAGGTTTTGAAAGTATAATCATTAAAAAGAAACTATTGAGAGGGCAGGAGCCAATAACATCACTGGCAATGTGGTGTACCTGAATCAAACAGGACAAGTCTATACCTGCCTGAGAGCAGGCTTGTCTGTCCAGTTCTGTTTAATTAGGGTGTGTGCACTCCTCAAAGTTTTTTTTTCAAAGGTTAATTTTACGAGGCCTTTTGGTTAAGATGATTGCAGCTGTCAGTTCTGAATCTGCTGGCTACTCAGTTTTGAGACACATCATGTGTGCTGCGTTGTGGTATCAACAATATAACTGCTGCTTCCTTTTTTTGAATCGAAATCGCGCTGTTTAGTGCTTGAAAAAAGGAATGGAATTTTGACTGTGTCAGTGTGAAATTATATTTACTTTTTAAATAAAAGTAACAGCTTGTTTATTTCAACAGGCTAGAGAATCTTATAACAAAAGACACAGATTAATATTGTGTGGCCCAATTTCCAATCTTTAGTTTATAATTGGCTTTATCCTGTTCTTATAATTCTTTCTCTACTTGTTTCCCTTTCACTTATGAAGTGTGGATTGTATATTTCCTGACTTATTAAGGTACAGGCTGTGGTGTTTTCACTCCTGATATCCCCACAGCTGGGAAGAGATTTCCTATTCGATAACTCAAAGCTCTGAATGTGCAAGGTCTTGTCAACTGCATACTTTGCATACATGAGATGTGTGCCATCAAATTCAGAAATTGGTAGATATAAAGATTGGTTTTGTCATTGGATGGAGCAGATTTATCCTACTGATGTTTGTGAGCAGTGCTGTTTAGTTTGTCAATGAGTTAGGTGTCCCCTTGTCTGATGTCAGTATGGGACCTGTGCCATTTCCAATGGGACGAAATCACTTTAATATAATTGAGCTCCCAGCACTAGTTGTGCAGTCAGTTCATCAATCTGGATAGCAAGAAAACAAGTTCAGCTCTCCCTTAAGCTTAAAAGCAGTCTGCACTTCTCAATGGCTGTTCAGTGACAGAGTGTGGGAATTACAGCATTAATGCAATATCACTCCATGGCAAGTTTCAGAAGAGTGGATCAAGAACCACCTTGCTGTACATTAAGGAAGTATAAAGGAATCTGTAGGCTGACACTGTTACCATCAATAAGGCTGTCATCTTGGCAGAAGTTTGAAATTAACAAAAATCCCAGAGAGTCCTCGTGCTTGAATCACGGAAAGTGGGTGTGCAGGTGCAGCATATAATAAGAAAGGCAATTGGAATCTTGATATTTATTGCAAGAGGACTGGATAATAAAAGTAAAGAAATGTTGTTATAATTATAAAAGGCACTGGTGAGAGCACACCTGGCATTTTGTGTCCAATTTTGATCTCCTTACTTGAGGAAGGATGTAGTGGCAGTGGAGGCAGTTCAGAGGAGGTTCACAGGTTGATTCCATGGACAAAAAGTCTGTCATACAAGGAGCAGGTGAATAGCTTGGGCTTTGTGCTCGCTGCAGTTCAGCAGAATGAGGAGGGGATCTGATTGAGGTTTATAAAATGCTGAAGGGGATCAATATGGTGGACTTTGAACGGATGCTCCCCTCGTGGAACCGTCTCGAAGAAGAGGTCTCATAAATACAGAGAGAGAGAGAGAGAGAGAGAGAGAGAGAACGCGGAGGTTCAAAACTGAGATGAGGAGAAGCTACTTCTGGGAGGGTTGTGAATCTGTGGAACGCAGAGTGCAGTGGTGGAAGAATCAATCATCAGATTCAAGAAAGAAATAGATATATGTTTCAGATGAAAAGTGGGATTAAGGGCCTTGGGGAGCAGGCTGGAAAATGAAGTTAAGACCAGGATAAAATCAGCCATGGTCATGTTAAATGGTGGAGCGGTCTTCAAGAGCTAAATTGCATCCTCCTCCTCCTAATTCCTATGTTCCTTGATCCTGCTCCTGGGGCACGTGTGTATAAAACTTGTTTTATCAAGCTTTCAACAATTAACCAATACCATCTTGAACTGTTGATTGACTGTTACTGATACCTCTCTTCAGCAGCAGCAGGAGATGACCAGAGGAACAAAAGCTCGGGGCTGCAGTGACATTGACTGAGACAGGCAACCTGTAGGAATTGGTCATGGGTACTGTTGCAAGGAGTCACACAACATCGTGACTTTTCTCTAGAGAAATCCAACTTCCTTCTGTATAATATGCTGGTAGGGTTTCCCAGGTTAGGGATCCTTTGAAAACTGTTTGCAATGGCTGTCTTGTGGCTTGTAGCATCAGAACATCAGGAGTCTGCCATGCAGCTCACATTGCCATTCAATGAGATCCTAACTTTTACTTCAACACCACTTTCCTGCACTACCCCTTCACCTTTTTTTTACCTCAGTTATTGAGTCATACAACACAGAAACAGACCCCTTGGCCCAATTCATCCTTGCCGACCAAGTTTCCCAAACTGAATGAGTCCCATTTGGCTGTGTTTTGCTCATATCCCTCTAAATCTTTCCTATTCATGTACCTGTGCAAACGTCTTTTAAATGCCAAAACCATACTTGCATCTCCCACTTTCTCTGGTAGTTCATTCCATATGAACCACCAGCTGTGTGAAAAGGTTGCCCTTAGGTCCTTTTCAAATCTTTCTTCTCTCTCTTTAAAA
>NC_057726.1:50173301-50206462 GCF_004010195.1 Chiloscyllium plagiosum
CTTTGCTTTCACCTTACATATGCCCCTCCTGATATTATAAACCTCTAAGGTCACATAATAACTTCAGTGGAAAACAGTCCCAGTCTATCCAGCCTCTCCTGACAACTCAAACCCTCCATTCCTGGCAACATCTTGATAAATCTTTTCTGAACCCTCTCCCCTTTCATTAAAATCCTTCCTAAGCAGGGCAACCAGACTGTACGCAGTACTCCAAAAATAGCGTCACCAACATCCTGTACAAACTCAACCTGATGTGCCAACTCCTATTGTCAATGGTCTGACCAACGAAGGCTAACATGCTAAATGCCTTCTTGGCGTTTCGGGCACAGGCCCTTCTTCAGGAAGGGCCTGTGCCCGAAACGTCGAATCTCCTGTTCCCTGGATGCTGCCTGACCTGCTGTGCTGTTCCAGCAATAAAGTTTCAACTAAACGCCTTCTTAACCAAGCGAAAGTGGGTACTGCAGATGCTGGAGATTAGAGTCAAGATTAGAGTTGTGCTGGAAAAGCACAGCAGGTGAGGTAGCATCCGAGGAGCAGGAAAATCCTGATCCCTCATTCCTGATGAAGGGCTTTTGCATGAAACGTTGAGTTTCTGCTCTTGGGATGCTGCCTGACCTACTCTAATCTTGACTGCTTTCTTAACCACCCTGTCCACCTGTGAAGCAACTTTTAAAGATCTATGTAACCTATCCCCCAGGTCTCTGTTCGATAACACTACTCAAAGCCCTAGCATTAAGTGTATAAGTCATGCCCTTGTTCGTTTTACCAAAATGCAATCACATTTATCCATACTAAACACCATCTGCCACTTCCTAGCCCATTGGCCCAATTGATCAGGATCCCTTTGTAATTCTTCACTGTCAACTACACCACCAACTTTGATGTCATCGGCAAACTGCTTCCTGAATTAACCATGCTTCCTCAATTCTCATCCAACTCATTTATATAAGTGACAAACAACAGCGGATCCAGCGCCAATCCCTGCAGAACACCACTGGTCACAGGCCTCCAGTCCGAAAAACAACTCTCCACCACCACCCTCTGTCTCCTACCATCGTGCCAATTTTGTATCCAATTGACAAGCTCTCCCTGAATCCCATGTGATCTAAATTTACTAATCAGTGTACTGTATGGATCTTTGTCAAAGACTTTACTGAAGTCCATGTCGATAATATCTACTGCTGTGCCCTCAATCTTTTTGGTTATATCCTTAAAAAACTCAAACAAAATTGTGAGACATGATTTCCTAAGCACAAAGCAATGTTGAGTATCCCCAATCAGTCCTTGCCTCTTCAATGTATGTGAACCTCACCTCTCAGAATCCCCTCCAACAACCTACCCACCACTGATGTCAGACTCACCGGTCTATGGTTCCCAGGTTTCTCCTTCCAGCCTTTCTTAAATAATTGCACATTAGCCATACTCCAATCCTCTGGCACCTCACCTGTGGCTGTTGATGATACAAATATCTCTGCTGCAAGCATCACAATTTCTTTCCTAGCTTCCCACAATGTCCTGAAATACACTTAGTCACAACCCAGAGATTTATTCACCTTTATGTTTTATAAGACCTCCAGCACCTCTTCTTCTGCATTGTGGACTGTTTTCAAGACAACGTGATTTATTTAAGGAGGTAATGGCACAGTGGTGTTATCACCAGACTGTTAATCCAGAGACCCAGGTAATTTCTGGTGACCCAGGTTCAAATGCCACTGTGGCAGATGGTGAAATTTGGATTCAATAAAATTTTGAAATTAAGAGTCTGATGTTGACCATTATTTCTTATTGGAAAGACTCATCTGATTCACTAATGTCCTTTAGGGAAGGAAATGGTCATCCTTACCTGGTTTGGCCTTCACGTGATTCCAGATCCACAGTAATGTGGTGACTCTTATCTGCCCTCTGACCAACAGCGGCTGGGTAATAACCGCTGACCTAGCCAGAAACGCCCACATCCTGTGAGTGAATTTTTTAAAATGTCCCCACATTCCCTACCCTCCATGTCTTTCTCATAATAAAATCTGATGTGAAATATTCATTTAATACCTTTCCCATCTCTTGTGGTTCCACACATAGACGGCCTCATTGACCTTTAAGGGACCCTATTCTTTCCCTAGTTGCTCTTTAGCTCTTAATGTACTTGTAGAATCTCTTAGGATTATTCTTAACCTTATCAGTCAAGCCCTAAGTGGCCCGCCCTTTATTCCGAGACTGTATTCACCGGTTCCCGAATTCCCAGCCATGGACAGCATACTTCCTTAATCTACTCTTTAAGAACGACATCGTCTGTCATTCTTCTAAACTCCAGAGAACATGGACACTGTTTATCTGATCCTTCCTCACAGGACAATCTCTCCATTCCAGGAACTAATTTGGAGAATTTTTGTTCGACTCTTTCTTTCACAGATACATCTTTCCTTAAGTAAGGAGACCAAACCTTCACATAATATTCCAAGTATGGTCTCACCAAAGCTTTATATAATTGCAGTAAAGCAATTTTGTTCCTATATTCAAGTCCACTTGTACTAAAGACCAACAGTTGCCTTTGTAATTGTTTGCTGTACCTGTATGTTAATGTTCAATGACTCATATACAAGAGCTCCCAAGTCCCTTTGAGGTTAGACCCCTCCCAATCTCTCTCCATTTAAGAGATATCCTGTTATTTATGTCTTTACTCCAAAATAACCTCACATTTCTCCATGTAGAATTTGATCTGCTAAATGTCTACCCATTCACTGTCTCCAAATCCCATTGAAACATGTTTGCATCTTCCTCACAATTTGCACTTCCATCTAGTTTTGCATAATTAGCAAACTTGGAAATATTATATTTAATCTCCATATCTAAATAAATTATATAAACTATAACTACTTGGGGCCCAAGCATTCATCCTTGCCATTCACTGCTCACCATAGCTTGCCAACCTGTCAATGACCCATTTATTCCTATGCTGTGTTTTCTGCCCCTTAAATATGGATTGTCTACCCCTGTCAGTCTATTCCCTTTCAATCTCACATGCTTTGCTAATTCTGTTTAATACCATCTTGTGCCGGACCCTTACGAAATCCTTCTGAAAAATCAAAATATGTCACATCCATAAATGCCCCCTTTTCTATTTTGCTAGTTACATTCTCAAACAACACAAACAGGGTGCCAAATATGATTCCCACTTCATACATCTTGAACTCTGCCAAATCCTATCATTACTTTCTAAGAGTCCTGTGATTGCAATAGTTATTACAGATTTAAACATTTTCACTACTACTAATGTTAGATGTGTAGGTCCACATTTACTCTCTCCCTAATTTCTTAGAAAGTGGGGTTACATTTGCCTTCTTCCAATTGGCCAGCACCATTCCAAAATCTGTAGAATTTTGAAATATTTTCACTAATGCATTCCTTATCTCTACAGCTATCTCTTTCAGCTTTCGAGAATGTAGATCATCAGGTCCATGGAATTTATCTGCTTTAAATCTCATTCATTTTCTTATTACTCAATGGTAATAATTTCCTACAGTTCATTATTTACACAGGTCCTTAGACTCTCCATTGTTTCTGATATGTTTCAGTATTTTCCTCCTTAAAGTCAGGCACAAAGGCTGTTGTCTTATAGGGGTTTGAGTGACATGGGCTGTGATGTGATTTGTGGCAGAGTCAGATTAGAAATCCTGTGAACCCTCCCCAAAATCTTCTCCCAAAATGATATTTCTATTTTATTTGTCCCATTGCATTTGAAAGTTTTGTTCTTTGATAGAGTATCCCTTTAAAAGTCTTTTAATTAGTTTATTTGTTTATTTGTTTAATTGTTTCGTAAAACAGAATTGAGAGGGCTGGCTTATGGGGAGTAGACTGGGACTATACTCACTGGAATTTAGAAGAATGAGGGAGGATCTTATAGACACATATAAAATCAGGAAGGGAATAGATAACGTAGAGGCAGGGAGGCTGTTTCCATTGCCGGGTGAAACTCAAACTAGGGGTTTTGGCTTAAAATAAGGGGGATCAGATTTAGGACTGAGTTGAGGAGGAAGGTCTTTACCCGAAGAGTTGTGAATCTGTGAAATTCCCTGTCCAGTGAAGCAGTTGAGGCTACCTCATTGAATGGTTTTTAAGGTAAAGATAGATTTTTGAACAGTCAAGGATTAAGAGTTATGGTGACCAGGCGGGTAAGTGGAGCTGAGTCCATGAAAAGATCAGCCATGATCTTATTGAATGGTGGAGCAGGCTTGAAGGGCCAAATGGCCTACTCCTGCTCCTAGTTCTTTTAAAGAGAGACCTGAGGGCACAGTGCCAAAGTGGTAACATCACTTGGACCAATAACTCAGAACTGCATTATCCAAACTAATGTCTGGAAACATGAGTTTGAATCCCACAATGGCAGATGGTGGAATGTGGATTGAATTACTCTTGGAGTGAAAAGCCAGTTTAATGGTCATTGTTGAATGTTGGAAAAACCCAAACAGTTTATTAATATTATTTACAAGGAGCAACATCTTCTTCACCCTTGTCAAATATCTAGACATGCCATGGTGTTCCATTCTAACATCTGGCAGTGACAGGGCTCCCAGTGTAAGGCTCTCTGAGAGATTCCAGCCCTTTTTATCAGCGATTTAGCTGGAGGACATTGCATGCAGCAGTCCCATGCAACATAGGGTTGAGAAGTCCGTAAACCACGTTTACCCAAAGAATGTGTGAGTTTGTAGCCTCCCTTTTATTAGTTGTGGGGCTGCTCCTAGACATTTGGTTGTACTTTGGCTTTGGGTCTTCAGTTACCCATAACAGAAACTTGGGTAGATTGGAACAACTCCTTTATTTTCTGCTTCTGAGCCAGACCAAACTGGTCATTCTGAGGCCCAGGCACTCAACCATGGAGAGACTCATTAGCTCTGACTGAACACCTCTCATTTGAGGTTATGTCTTCACTGGATTGTCCACTAATGCACTTGAGGCCTACTGTAACTGGTGAGTATCTAAATGAGCTGGAACACATTATGACCATCCTTGCTTATCCTCATTCTCAAAATGCAACATTTAATATAAATTTGTTTTTTTTTTTTACAGAGTCCCATTAAGGGATGATAATTAGTTTATTTGTGCAGTTGGTTTAATCGAAAGAAAATAAAGAGATTTGTAGGACACTGACTGTTGGTTAGGGATGCAGTAGGCATTTATGATATTGCATTCTGTAAATAAATCTAAAATTAAGTAAAAGATTGGTGTCTAGTTTCCTACTTCATCTGACTTAAGAATTAATTAACTCTGTCTACCAACTGTAGATGACGTTGAAAATACATGGAAAAAGGAAAGATAAGACGAAGCAAAACATTGTGTTCATTAATGACACTAGAGAAAGTGAATTCTGTTATTTCTTAGTGTCTGCTTCCATTTATTTAAAAAAAGTCCCCAAATGTATTTTAAGAAACTGAAACAGATGCCAAACAAATAAGGTTAAATGTCATTGGGACCAGAAAGTCGATGTTATTTAATGTTAAAAATGTTGTATTATTTGGCGATCTATTAGAAACTCAACCGTATCAATATCCAAACGCCATCAAGAACAGTTTGAACGTTTATAAATGACTGCCGCATGTGGGTCCTGAATTATGGTAAAGTGCTGTTTCAAACAAAAAAAAAGCCTTGTCAAGTTGAAACTTGACAAGTCTTCAGTTTTCATTTAGCTCCCTACCTCAGGCAAGTAATGTTGGCACTAACTGTACATTGTATATCCTTCAATTATGTACCCACACCCATATCTACCCTGAGGGGGAATTTCATCATCTCTATCCTTGCACTCAGATTACTTTAATAAATTTGTACTTCCTCACTGACTCTCAAAGGAAGCTTTTTGGGATTCTAAGTATTTTCCATATTTTCCTAAGGATTTCCAAGTTTCAAATTGTTAACTTCTCAGGATAAAAACATATTAATCTTATACCTGTACAGAAAGGTAACAATTACAATGTCATGCCATAAAATTCTAGATCCTTTTTCTCCACATGTTCATCCACGCATGAAGTGTATTAGCAGATGTTTCTGTTGTTTAGGATTGCACAGCGTGGTATTATTGTTTTAATTAGATAACCATCAAAACACCAGTCTGTTACACATCTTTATTTTCCAATATTACACCAGGGAAGAAATCACACCTTTGAATAATTTATTCACAGTCCAGGAGTGCTGAGTCCCAGTTAGGAGAGCTGAGGAAATAGGTGAGTTTTTGTTTACATTCAATTAAACTTCAAGAAACTCATACCTGTCAAACAAGTGCAAAGCTAATGTTCTTCCAGTTTGATTTTGAGCATCTTTATTCTTGACTCATGCATAGTCCCACCCTTCTAGGCCTGACCACTGATCAAATTTGATGGATTTCTCTTTCCCTCAGAGAGAAAAGAGGCTGGATGATGGTATTAATTCAATGCCAAATTAGACAGGTTTTTGATAGACAAGGGAGTCAAGGCTTATGGGGGCAAACAGGAAAACCAAGATGAGACCACGACCAGCTCAGTTGTTGTCATTGTTGAATGGCAGAGGAGACTGAAAAGACCAAATGGCCTACTCCTGCAACTGAGCCCTATGGCCCTCAGCACCTGTTTCCCCACTTCAGAGGATCTCTTCACAGAGGGTAAGACTAAATTACTCGAGGCATCATCTCCTGGACTACAGAAAATGTACTTTCAATTTTTAAAATTGTCCTTGTCACCACCCCCTTAACTATTGTCTCAATACTATTCTTAAATTTGGCATCCTATTCAATCCTGAGCTGAGTTTTGATTATACATACTCTCCATCACAATTATCAAATTACTTTCCTTGCTTTGTATCTCCACCCAGCCTCTCTCCAGCTCCTAGCTGAAGCTCTCACCTAGACTTTGATGATCTCCCAAGGTGGACTGTTCCAATGGTATCCTGGCCTACACCCTTTGCTGACTCAAAACAAGCTGATAATTACCGCTTAATGTTTTTAAAATTTATTAATTGAGTGTGGGAGATCACTGTCAAAGCCAATATGAAGTATCCATCCCTAATCTCCCTTTGGTGACTGGGGAACCACCTTCTTGATAACTGAGAGACATGTTCAACCAGTTAAGATGTAAAAGGTACTATAGATCTGAAGTCACTAATTTATGGCAAACTGTACGTGGACAGCAGATTTCCTTATCTAAATGTTATTAATGAACCAGGTCTGGTTTTATGACAATATAATAGTTACATGGTCACCATTACTGTCTTTTTAACGGGATTTATTTGGTTGAAATTAAATTCCTCTGTTGTGGGGAGAAAAGGGGATTTTGTGTCATGCTGCACAGTCATTGTGTCAACATCAGAAACAGAAATTGCTGGAAATGCTCAGCAGGTCTAACCACATCTGTGAAAAGAAATCCAAGTTAAGGTTTCAAGTCCGAAATGTTAAATCTGATTTCTCTTCACCCAGACCTGCTAAGTGTTTCCAAAACTTCTGTTTTTGTTTCTGATTTACAGCATCTGCACTTCTTCCTTTTTTTTATTCAGTGTGTCAACATACCTTTAAAAGAAATGCTCATGAATTCCTAGCATGTGACCTGAGGGTAGACAAATCTGATACTCCATCCTGCCTCAGGGATCACTTAAAGTGTGACAGTACTAAAAGCATGCGACCCTGTGTAACCTATTAACTTAATATCAGGCACTTATATATCTGTGAGTGTAATGTTTGGACATAACTGTAAGGTTTAAAGATGTCTTTTGGATTCTTCATAACCACAGTATCCATGTCTGTTTTTTTCTTAATGGTATAAAGCAGAACATGAACATTAACATATCAGGTAAACCACCCTGATGGAAGCAAGCTCACACCCCATTCCACTCTCCATGAATCTGAGGTTATTAAAAATTGCTTCCCATGGAACCAATCCCATTACCCCTGTGCTTCCTGATCTACATTTACTCTGGGTTGGGGACATCTTTATGGCCTTACTCCTCCCTCACTCTGTAATCTCATCCAATCCCCTCAACCCTATGATATATCACACTCTGGATGTAGGTTTTCTCGCTGAGCTGGAAAGTTCATTTCCGGATGTTTCGTCACCCTACTAGTGCACATCTTCAGTGGGCCTCCAGGAAAGCACTGATGATTCCTGCTTTCTATTTGTATGTTTGGGTTTCTTGGGTTGGTGATGTCGTTTCCTGTGGTGATGTAATTTCCTGTTTTTTTTCTCAGGGGGTGGTAGATGGGATCTAACTCGATGTGTTTGTTGATAGATTTCCAGTTGGAATGCCATGTTTCTAGGAATTCTTGTGCGTGTCTCTGTTTGGTTTGCCCTAGGATGGATGTGTTGTCCCAGTCGAAGTGTTGTCCTTCCTTATCAGTATGTAAGGATACTAATGAAAGAGGGTCATGTCATTTTGTGACTAGTTGCAGTTCATGTATCCTGTTGGCTAGTTTTCTGCCTGTGTCCAATGTAGTGTTTGTTACAGTTCTTGCACGGTATTTTGTAAATGATATTAGTTTTGATTGTTGTCTCTATAGGGTCTTTCAAGTTCATTAGCTGCTGTTTTAGTGTGTTGGTGGGTTTGTGGGCTACCATGATGCCAAGGGGCCTGAGTAGTCTGGCAGTCATTTCCGAGATGTCTTTGATGTAGGGGAGAGAGGCTAGGGTTTCTGGACGTGTTTTGTCTGCTTGTTTGGGTTTGTTGCTGAGAAATCAGTAGACATTGTGTTCATTGGGTACCCATTCTTTTTGAATACACAGTATAGGTGATTTTCCTCTGCTCTGCGTAGTTCCTCTGTGCTGCAGTGTGTGTTGGCTCATTGAAATAATGTTCCAATGCAGCTTCATTTGTGGCTGTTAGGATGATTGCTTCTGTAGTTCAATATTTGGTCCGTATGTGTTGTTTTCCTGTAGACGCTGGTTTGAAGTTCCCCATTGGCTGTTCGCTTTACTGTGACATCTAGGAATGGCAGTGTATTGTGGTTTTTCTCCTCCTTAGTAAATTTTATGCCAGTAAGGGTATTATTGATGGTCTTGAAGGTTTCCTCTAATTTGTTTCGTTTAGTTATGACAAAGATGGCATCCACGTAGCAGACCCAATGTTTGGGTTGGATGGTTGGCAGAGCTGTTTGTTCAAGTCTCTGCATTACTGCCTCTGCTAAGAACCCTGATATCTGAGATCCCATGGGTGTTCCATTGGTTTGTCTGTAGGTTTTGTTGTTGAAGGTGAAGTGTGCGTAAGGCATAGGTCCACAAGCTTGATGATTCTGTCCTTGCTGATGAAGTTAGTGGTGTTTGGTGTATGTGTCTTTGGGTCTTCTAATAGTGTAGTCAGTGTTTGCTTGGCTGGGTTAATGTTGATTGATGTAAACAGGACTGTTACATCAAAGGAGACAATTATTTCATCCTCTTCTATCTTAGTGACTTTGATGGTCTTCAGGAAATCTTGGGTGGAATGGATGGACTGGTGTGAGTCTTCTACTAAGTGTTTTAGTCTTTGGCTAAGACAGCTTTCTCAGTGTGTGTTAAGGGTCGGTCAGATAAGTTTTTTATCCATGCTTCTGTGTTGTCATTGTTGTTACTTTGTGTAAGTTTGTCTAGTTTTTTTTCTGCTGGTCTAGTTTTTTCAATTTCTGTATTTGTCGCTGTCTAATATATATGGCTTGTTGTACTGTGTCTGTCCATTCATGGTCTGTTGCATGAGTGAGTAAAGATTTTTGGTGCAAACTTTCCCGGTTGTATTTATGGAGTCTATTGTGGGCATCATTAATCATTTCTCTAAGCATTTTGTGGCCATTTTACTCTGCTATTCTTTTGGCTAGTGGGATGTTAAGGGGAGGTTTGTATTTAAGACATTTAGGTAGTACTGTGCAAGAACTGTAACAAACACTACATTGGGCAAACAGACAGAAAACTAGCCACCAGGATACATGAACATCAACTAGCCACAAGATGACATGACCCTCTCTCACTAGTATCCTTACATACAGATAAGGAAGGACACCACTTCGACTGGGACAACATATCTGCCCTAGAACAAGCCAGAGACATGCACGAGAATTCCTAGAAGCATGGCATTCCAACCGGAAATCTATCAACAAACACATCGAGTTCGACCTCATTTACCACCCCCTGAAAAAAAGAACAAGAAATGACACCACCACAGGAAATGACATCACTTCCCCAAAGAAACCCAAACATATAAATAGAAAGCAGGAATTATCAGCAGCACTTTGCCCAGAGGCCCACTGAAGATGTTACTTAGTAAAGTGATGAAACATCTGGAAATGAACCTTCAAGCTCAGTGAGCAAACCTACATCCAGAACCTGAGCTACAAATCTTCTCAAAACTCACTAATATCACACTCTTCCAATTCTGGCCTTTTTAAAATCCCCAATTTTAATTGCTTCAGCATGAGTGGCCAAGCCTTTAGTCACTAAAGCTTTAACCTCTGGAGCTCCTTCCTTAAACGTCCCCATCTCTACAATATTTCCTCTTTGAAGACTTTCTTTAAAACCTTCAATCATACCGAGGGTTACCTTTGGAAGATTCACATGTGGCTTTGTGCCACATAACATATAGCACTTTGGGAGGTCTTATTTCATTAAAGACACTACATAAAGACAAGTTCTTGTTGATTGTGAGTCTAGACCTTCTGATTCCTAACGCTGTATTATAACCACTATGTTACCAGTCCTATTGATCTGCCACCCCACAGGTTTTATGACTAATGTTGGCTCCTTCTTCCCACAAGGTCTTCCCAGATTTTCAACCTAATTTTTCATCTGTACTTGGCTTCCCACCTCTTCATCGAAGCAACCTTCTCTAGACCTAAAGCTTACATCCCTTGGAGATATTTTCATTCCGAAAGTGACCTTTTGTGTAGCCCATTTTTCATGCCTTCAGCTGTTCTGGATCTAACAGGTGAAATTTCTTCTAAGTCCGCTGCCTTCTTCTCTATCTGCTACATTCACCAAATGTTTTGTCAGCTGCCCAACACCTCTTTATTTGATTGAGGATCTTGATAATATGCTGTTGCGAAACACCTTAGGATTTTTTTGTCTTAAAGAAACCATGTAAATCCACATTGCTGTTGTTCCGGTTCTGCAACGAGCATTCTGATTTACCCATGATGGTTCATGTCAGCTCAACCCTTTTGTCCTTGTCATCAAGTATGTGCATGGAGTCAAGCCAAGACTGGGAACTGAGTAATTTCAAATAGGGGGCCTCACATCACTACATTTCTGAGGTAGATCAGACTCTGACTTTTAATTCACTTTGCAATCATATTGTATACATACAC
Source organism: Chiloscyllium plagiosum (assembly GCF_004010195.1). NCBI lineage: Eukaryota > Metazoa > Chordata > Chondrichthyes > Orectolobiformes > Hemiscylliidae > Chiloscyllium > Chiloscyllium plagiosum. The sequence goes on from NC_057726.1 coordinate 50,184,574, forward strand.
ACAAAACTACATAAAAACTGATACTGAAGTTATGATTTGGATTGATCATGAAACTTTTAGATTTGTCATAAAATATTGTAATGCACATTTAATATTTACCACAGAATGTCTCAAATTGAATTTGGAATCCAGTGTGATGTAATTTGTATGATTCTAGTTAATTCATGCTGTTTTTCAAGTGAGTATCAAGTTACTATATAATAGTAGAATTTTAAAATCTTACATTAATTGTTAATTACTATTAATGAATCTCTGTGGCATTGAAAATGACTCGCTACAAGTCGGTCTTTCAAGATTTTATTGTTGGATATTTAGAAAGATGTTGCATTTAATTTTTTTTTCTATCCCAGTTTCTTGCTTTCTTAAACCAATCTTTCTTTCTCTCCATTTTCTCTCTGCACTTGATTTCACATCACTTCACCCACTCTCAGGCCGTGTGCTGTCTGTTCCATAATTGTTAATGGGTTGATTAAAGTAATGCAAAAATCACTTGCCCTGCTTTCATGGGTCATAAATGTTTAACTCTTCCCTCACACTTCCAGGAACCTGCAAGCTGCAGCAGTATCACAATGAAACAGGCAAGGGTAAGTCTAATTAACACCGGACAACTTTAGGCTTTCCCAAGCAAATTATGGACCAGCGAAACATTTTTCAGATGTAATTACTGTTGTTATTTGGTGAAATACAGTAGTCAATTCACACATACCAGACAAGAATAAGATAGAAAGCTAGTGTGCTTCCAATTAAACCTGTTGGACTATAACCTGGTGTTGCGTGATTTTTAACTTTGTACACCCCAGTCCAACACCGGTGCAGGCCAGGTGAATTGGCCATGCTAAATTCCCCGTAGTGTTAGGTAAGGGGTAAATGTACTGGTATGGGTGGGTTGCGCTTCGGCAGGTCGGTGTGGACTTGTTGGGCCGAAGGGCCTGTTTCCACACTGTAATGTAATGTAATGTAAATGTAATCTCCGAACCAAGAATAAGATAAATGCTCAGTGAATCTGCTTCAGTGCTGATTGTTGAAGAATAAATGTTGGTCATAACGCTAAAGTATCAATAAGCTCTTTTTTAGTAAATATTAACCACTTCCTGAAGGTGTGAGCAGAAAATTAAACATTTGTAACCCAAAAAAGCAGGCAAGCAACTTTGCATTTCATTAATCAACCACAGTAATGATCATGTAATAGAGAGCACATGGGCTGAGAGTGGGTGAAGTGATGTAAAATCACTCACAGGGAGAAAAATTTGTTTGTTTTCTTAAATTGTGGACAGAAAGAAACAGCTAATTCTAAAATTCAATATCTTTTTAAATATCCAATAGTAAAATCTTGAAGGACTTGTGTGCAATTCTGGTCTCCTTCCTGTCAGAAGGATATTGAGAAATTTGAAATGGTTCAGAAACGATTTACAAGGATGTTGCCAGGGTTGGAGAATTTGAGCTATAGGGAAAAGTTGAATAGGCTAGGACTGTTTTCTCTGGAATATCAGAGGCTGACAGGTGACTTTATAGAGATTTATAAAATCATGAGGATAAGTAGTCAAGGCGGGGAAGTCCAGAACCAGAGGGCATAGGTTTAGGGTGAGAGGCAAAAGATATAAAAGAGACCTAATGAGCAAGATTTTCACACAGAGAGTGTGCGTGTGTGGAATGAGCTGCCAGAGGAAGTGGTGGAGACTGATACAATTACACCATTTAAAAGGCATCTGGATGGGTATATGAATAGGAAGGGTTTGGAGGGATATGGGCCGAGTGCTGGCAAGTAGGGCTAGATTAGGTTGGGGATATCTGGTCGGCGTGGACGAGTTGGACCGAAGGGTCTGTTTCCATGTTGTACATCTCTATGACTCTATGACTTACATTGTCAACACATACTTCTGGAGGAGGTGGGACTTGAATCCAGACTTCCTGGTCCACAGTTGAGGACACTACTGCTGCATGTCATTAATAAAAACTCTCATTATTAAGTTTCTTAAATTGCAACAAATGACAAGACAGCTATGATTGATTTTGTTCCCAACTGGCACCACATATATGAAGGGAGTTCAATAGGTAATGATCAAGAACAATGGTGCTGTCTGAATGTCACCACTTGAATCCCACTGCCTCTGCTTCACTTATTAAAATGTTTTTTTGCATCGACCTGTTCAGAGATGTTATTACAGACTTCTGGAGCAGGTGGGAACATAAACATGGGTCGTCTAGCCCAGAGGCAGAGACATGACTCTCACTGTTGTCTTAGTACTGAAATGAGTTAACTTTGCACAGCAAGTCAAGTTAGCAGTGTTTTATACTGCCTGATCTACGTTCATCCTTGCTACCTTCATCAAGGAAAAACATTCTAGAACATGCGTTGATCATTGAAGCAATAAATTACATTTGAAGGAGATTGGGTGCAATCTTAGAAAGTAGACCTTAGAATTGTACAGCACAGGTACAGGCTCTTCGGCCCACAATGTTGTGCTGAGCATGACACCAAATAAAACAAATCCCTTCTGCCTGCCCTTGGTCTATATTTTTCCATTCCTTACATATGCATGTGCTTATCTAAAAGTCCCTTAAATGTCGCATCTGCCTCCACCACCACCCCCTGCAGCGCATTCCAGACACTTACCACTCTATGTGTAAAAAATCTGCCCTCGCATCTCCTTTGATCTTTCCCCCTCTCACCTTAAATGCATAGCCCCTAGTATTAGACATTTGAACTCTGGGGAAAAATATTCTGACTGTCAACCCTATCAATGTATCTTGAAATTACTCTTCCTCCTATATTAATTAATGTTTGATTAACATTGAAAACTAAGGAAGTTATGGAGAAGGTGCAACTATTTAACACTGTCTGATATACTAAAGATGTATGTGATACTAAGCTGTAGAAAGTGTGACTAATTATACAGAAACTATTAGCTGCAAAAAGTAACCACCTTGTTAATCCTATTTGGTAGTCAATATTAGAGTTGTATTCAGTTTGCTGTGTTAGCCGAAATAACAATTGACTCTCACATGATTTATCTTTTCCAATAATGTCTTCAATATAATGTTTTTTTTTCTTGTCAAGAAGTGTTTCCACTTTAAATATCCAGTCAGGACTTGGGGAAAAAAATACCAGAACCTATTTGGAGCAACCTATTTATAAATTGCGTTACATTTTGAAATTGTTTATGTGGTAAACATTTGAACTGTGTCTGGAATAAGGAGAACAAACTAGCACATTTGGACCATTAATGGCAATTGCTGGAAAAAGTAAACTTGTGATTCTTGACAAGTTTAATAACACCGAAATAAAAGCTGTGAATAAAAAGCGTCATTTGAGTGAAAGGAATGCATTTGATGAGCTGCCTCTGGATTACTTTTTAAGACTCAAGGCAAGCTTTAATCGTTATCGCGAATCTAGAAAATGACCTTTGTTGTACAGTATGGTGGTGAAATCGGCCTTGGGTGATGGGGAATCATCAGCTATTTGTGTTCACTAGAAAAGAGAATTTGACAAGGTGCAGAGCGAATTGCTGATTTGCTACAAGATCAGATTGATTTCAGGCACACTGTTTCTGTAGATTACAAATGATGTGTCATCTTCTATCCCTCTTTCCAGCCCTCTCCATACATGTGACACATGATGTTGGTGCCATGGTATTCACAGTACAGTGCTTTAGTCAGCATTCATTGTAATATTTATGGGGTGTATGAGCTTCCAGCATCCTTGAATGATGTGCCATCATTTTTTTCATTTAGGAAGATGAGGGTAGCGGATGCGGGGGAAAATAGCTATGTCTAAATTCCGCTCAACATCAAACACATCCTGACTTGAAATTATATTGCTGTTCCTTCCCTGTCAATATCCTGAAATTCCGTCCTTAGCATCTTGTGGGTGAATGCTCATGATACAGTCTGCAGGGGTCAAAGATGGCAGCTCACTTCCTCAAGAACAAATAGAAATCGGCAAGAAATGCTAGAGTTTCCAGCAATCATTACAGTAAATGAAAAAATAACAAAAAATTACATAAAATACTTGAGAGAATCATTCTCTTGTCAACCCTAACACCCAACTAACCCGATGACACTTAACAAATGAACGTAAAACCATTAGATCCTGATACTTGGAATAATTCCAGTGCAGCTGGCATTAAGAAGTGACACATCTAAAGTCTTTTTTACTGTTAAGTAGGACTTTGACCCATTTAAATCTATTTGAGCTTCCCTCATTGTGAAATCTATGCATAATGACCCAACAAAGGATTAAATGCTGAAGGAGGAAGTAAAATTCAGTACTTGGAGGAAAGCATCAATCAGTGAAGTGTCACATTAGATTAAGTTGGTAAAAACAATGACTGCAGATGCTGGAAACCAGATTCTGGATTAGTGGTGCTAGAAGAGCACAGGCGTTCAGGAAGTATCCGAGGAGCAGTAAAATCGACGTTTCGGGCAAAAGCCCTTCATCAGAAATAAAGGCAGAGAGCCTGAAGGGTGGCGAAATAAGCTACTAATCCATTAGATTAAGTGTTTGGCTCGGAATCAAAAACAATTAATTCAGGGTGTAGCAATACTTCAGCTCAAAATGACATAATTCAACTGGACATATTGTGAGGTTAGTACAAGGGAAGGGTGTAAATTGTCAGAATGCACAGATACATATTTAAAACACTGGGATGTGAGGAAATAAATTGTTATTAAGAAAATGGCTTGACAAATGTTAGAAAGAGAGAGATGACAGTTGCTGATGAGCAGAATGGTAATTATTAGACTTGGAGCAAAATAACATGAGAAAATGGAAGGATTGAAAACAGTGCAAAAGAGTTTCAAACATTGTAAGCAATTGAAAAGTAAAGGGAGAAATTTGCATATAAAGTAAAATGGTATGTATTAAAATATAAATTAGGCAAGAGATAAATAAATTGGAAAAAGTGAATTGCAATCAGTATTCATTTTAAATTATAGTGCTTATTATCTGAGAGTTGAAACTTTATTGCTGGAACAGCACAGCAGGTCAGGCAGCATCCAGGGAACAGGAGATTCGACGTTTCGGGCACAGGCCCTTCTTCAGGAATGAGCAGAGAGTGTTCAGAATCCCCAAGTGGAAAATGAAGTGTTGTTCTTTGAACTTGCGTTAAGGAACACTGCAACAGATCTGGGACAGAAATGTTGGTGTAGGAACACAGTGGTGTGTTGAAGTGGAGGCAGTGGGAAACTCTGGGTCATGTTTTACAGACAGAGTGTAGGTGTTCAGCAAAGCGGTCATCAAATCTGTGTTTCATCTCCCCCGATATACAGGAGACCACATTCTGAGCAGTGAATGAAATAAATGAGTTGAGAGAAGTGCAGGTAAGCTGCTGCTTCACCTGGAAGGTGTGCCTGAGGCCTTGGATACTGAGGTTGGAGGAAGTAAATCGGCAAGTAAGTCACCTTGTGCAAGACCAACCCCTTCCCACAAACGTCACTTCAATATATTACCACCTTTCCTGAGCTGTTAACAGTTCTGATGAAGAATCGCCAGACTCGAAATATTATCTTGCTTTCAAAGAACACAGAACATTACAGCACAGTCCAGGCTCTCTGACCCTCAATGTTGTGCTGACCTGTGAAACCAGCCTGAAGCTGAACTAACCTGCATTGTTGCATTATCATCCATATGTTTATCCAATGGCCATTTAAAAAGACATTAAAGTCGGTGAGTCTACTACAGTTGCAGGCAGGGAGTTTCACGCCATTACTACTCTCTGAGTAAAGAAACTACCCCTCTGACATCTGTCCTATATCTATCACCGCTCAATTTAAAGCTATGTCCTCTCATGCTAGCCATCACTATCCGAGGAAAACGTCTCTCTCTGCTAACACTATCTAATCCTCTGATCATCTTTCACATCTCTATTAAGTCACCTCTCAACCTCTTCCTTCTAACGAAAACAGCCTCAGGTCACTCAGTCTTTCCTCAGAAGACCTTCCTTCCATACCAGACAATATCCTCATAAATCTCCTCTGCATCTTTTCCAAAACTTACACATCCTTCCTATAATGTGGTAACCAGAACTGTACGCAATACTCCAAGTGCGGCCACACCATAGTTTCCTACAGCTGCAACATAACCCCATGGTTCATATGCCTTCTTAACAATCCTATTAACCTGGGTGGCAACTTTCAGGGATCTATGTACATGGACACGGAGATCTTTCTGCTCATCCACACTGCAAGAACCTTACCATTACCCCAGTACTCTGTATTACTGTTACTTCTTCCAAAATGAATCACCTCACACTTTTCTGCATTAAACTCCATTTGCCACCTTTCAGCCCAACTCTGCAGCTTATCTATGTCGCCTGAGATAGAAACAGAAAGGTCTAGGAAGGGGAGGGAGGAGTCCGAGACTGTCCAGGTGAATTTGAGGTCGGGGTGGAAGGTGTTCGTGTAGTGGATGAACTGTTCAACCTCCTCGTGGGAGCACGAGGTAGCGCCGATACAGTCATCAATGTAGCGAAGAAAAAGATGGGGGGTGGGGCCTTATTATCTGAGAGAACAGACTAAAACCACTATTGAGTCAGTTCGGCTTGCTAAGCCTAAAATGATTAGAGGCAAAAGAACTGCAGAGCTAGAATCCAAGGAAGACAGGCAGGAGGTTGGAAGAGCACAGCAAACCAGGCAGCATCAGGAGGTAGAGAAGTTGATGTTTCGGGTGTAACCTGAAGAAGGGTTACACCCAAAAGATCGACATTTCCACCTCCTGATGCTGCCTGGATTGCTGCGTTCATTCAACTTCCCACAAGCCTAGAATGATTTACATTCTGGTTCCCTGTAAGAAAATGCAATCAATAAAGTAAATGCAATGTTGGGTGCAACAGCAGGAGAATACAATATAAATCTAACAGTAATTCATTACCTGCGAAGGAAGGTTGACATGAATTACAGAACTAAAATAACTTGACTTTGTTAGGTTTATGGCTACTTATGGGATTTAGATAAAATTGGATGCTTTGATTTTAGCTTTGTCTACTTCTAACACAATTTTTAGGTAAAAATGATCCATTTCCTTGCCCTATCTAATTAACAATCACACATGGCAAGCAGGAATTATATATAATGCTGCATTTTAACATAAACATGAAAAGAAGTAGCAAATGCCTACTGCATGAGAGCTGCATGTGGACTGTTTTGATTACACTGAACAGCATTAGTCACATTAACACGGTAACTCATTTAATTAGGAATCAATTAAAAACTTCAAATTATTGCTCAATCATCTGTTTCTACTGTTATTTTTCAGTCACCATGAGCTTATTTCCCTTCATTTATTGCTGTAATTTAACCTTATTTTTCCTCTTTGTATTGTAGACTTTGTTATTGGTCCTAGGTTGGACCTTGACAGTAAGTAAACTGTTGCAATCACAGATGTACTCGAGAGTTAGTGTGAACACCATCATTTGTTGCTGTTACTTAAGAGAAGATTTGCGAGGAGGCAAAACATTGAAGGCCAGTGGTATTCTCCTCTGAGGTATGGTCTCCCTCAGGTCAGGAAGAGTGACCACCCGACAGTCCTTGTGGAGATTAAGTCCCGCCTTCGCATTGAGAATAATCCCCATCTTGTTGTGCGGCATTATCACCATGCTCAATGGGACAGACTTTGAACAGATCTAGCAACTCATGACTGGGCATCCATGAGGTGCAGTGGGCCATCAACAGCACTAAAATTGTTTTCTCGCGCAATCTGTAACCTCATGGCCCAGCATATCTCCCACTCAACCATTACCATCAAGCCAAAGAATCAACCCTGGTTCAATGCAGAGTGCAGGAGGCCATGCCAGGAGCAGCACTAGACATACCTGACAATGAGGTGTCAACCTGGTGAAGCAACCCAACAGGACTACTTGTGGGCCAAACAGCATAAGCAGCAAATGATAGACAGAGCAAAGTGATCCCAGAAACAGTGAATCAGCTCTGCAGTCAACATAGAAATCATAGGATCCCTACAGTGTGGAAGCAGACAATTCGGCCCAACAAGTCCACTCCACTCTCCGCAGAGTATCCCACCCAGATCCATTCCCCTACCCGATTTACTTTAAATTTCCTTAGACCAATGCACCTAACCTACACATTCCTGAACACTATGGGCAATTCACCCTAATCTGCACATCATTGGACTGTGGGAGAAAGCCAGAGCACCCGGAGGAAACTCATGCAGACACAGGGAGGAAGTCCACACAGTCACCCAAAGTTGGAATTGAACTTGGATCCCTGGTGCTGTGAGGCAGCAGTGCTAACCACTGAGCCACCTGCCAAATCCAATCATGAACAGTGATGGAAAGTTAAGCAACTCACTGGAAGAAGAGGCTCTACAAACATCCCCATCCTTAATGATGGAAGAGCCCAATATATCTGTGCAAAAAGATAAGGCTGAACCTTTCGCAGCAATCTTCAGCCAGAAGTGCCAAGTGGATGATCCATCTAGGCCTTCTCCAGTATCACAGATACCAGTCTTCAGCCAATTTGATTGACATCGGCTACTGCAAAGGCTAGAGACCCTGACACGTTTCCGGCAATAGTACTGAATGCTTGTGCTCCAGAACTTGCCATTCCCATAGCCAAACTCTTCCAGTGCAGCTACAACATTGGCGTCTGAGCAATGTGGAATGTTGCCCAGGTATGTCCTGTACACAAAAAGCAGGAAAAATTCAACGCAGCCAAATGCTACCTCATCAGTCTGCTCCCGATAATCAATAATGTGATGGAAGGTGTTGCAGTGCTATCAAGCAGCACCTGCTCAGCAATAACCTGCTCAGAGATGCCCGGTTTAGGTTCTGCCAGGGCCACTTAGCTCCTGACCTCAGTAAAGCCTTGGTCCAACCAGGGTCAAAACAGCTGAATTGCAGAAGTAGTTGATAGTGGCAACCCTTCAGATCAATTGTGGCATCAAGGAACTCTAGCAAAACTGGAATCAATGGGTAGCAGAGGCAAACTCTCCAATGGTTGGAGTGATACCTGGCACATAAGAAGTTGGTCATGCATGTTGGAGGTCAGTCATCTCAGCTGCAGGATATCTCTGCAGGAATTCCTTAGGATAGTGTCCTAGGCCCAACCATCTTCAGTTGCTTTATCAATGAACTTTCCTCCATCATAAAGTCAGAAGTGAGGATATTGAAGCAGTCCATGCTCAAATACAACAAGATCTGGATGATATTCAGGCTTGGGCTGACAAGTGGCAAATAACATTCATGTCACAGAAATGCCAGGCTATGACCATCTCCAGCACCAGAAAAACTAACCACCGTTCCTTGACATTCAATGGTGTTATCATCACTGAATCTCCCACTGTCAACAACCTTGGGTAACAATTGACCAGAAACACAGTGCATCAGTGTTTATTATGGAGAATGACATGGAAGATACAAAATGTGGGGAAATGGATAGTGACATCTTGAAAAATGTCCATATGACAGAGGAGAATGTCTTAAAATGCATGAAGGGGGATAAATTCCCAGGATCTGATCAAGTGTACCCTAGAACACTGTAGGAAGCTAGGGGAGTGATTGCTGGCCCTTTGCTGAGATATTTGGATCATTGATAGTAACAGGTGAGGTGCTGGAAGACTGGAGGTTGGCTAACGTGGTGCCACTGTTTAAGAAGGGTGGTAAGAACAAGACAGGGAACTATGGACCAGTGAGCCTGATGTCTGTAGTGGGCAAGTTGTTGGAAGGAATCCTGAGGGACAGGATGTACATGTATTTGGAAAGGCAAGGAGTGATTAGGGATAGTCAACATGGCTTTATGCGTGAGAAATCATGTCTCCCAAACTTGCTCGAGTTTTTTGAAGAAGTAACGAAGAGGATTTTTTTTAGATTAGATTACTTTTTTTTAGATTAGATTAGATTACTTACAGTGTGGAAACAGGCCCTTCAGCCCAACAAGTCCACACCGACCCACCGAAGCGCAACCCACCCAGACCCATTCCCCTGCATTTACCCCTGCCCCTAACATTATGGGCAATTTATCGTGGTCAATTCACCTGACCTGCACATTTTTGGACTGTGGGAGGAAACCGGAGCACCCAGAGGAAACCCACGCAGACATGGGGAGAATGTGCAGACTCCACACAGCCACTCGCCTGAGGCGGGAATTGAACCCGGGTCTCTGGCGCTGTGGGGCAGCAATGCTAACCACTGTGCCACCGTGCCGCCCACCAATTGATGAGGGCAGAGCAGTGGACGTGATCTATATGGACTTCAGTGAGGCATTCGATAAGGTTCCTCATGATAACTGTTTAGCAAGGTTAGATCTCATGGAATACAGGGAGAACTAGCCATTTGGATACAGAACTGGCTCAAAGGCAAAAGACAGAGGATGGTGGCGGAGTGCTGTTTTTCAGACTGGAGACCTGTGACCAGTGGATTGCCACAAGGATCGGTGCTGGGTCCACTGCTTTTTGTCATTTACATAAATGATTTGGATGTGAACAAAAGAGGTATAGTTAGTAAGTTTGCAGATGACACCAAAGTTGAAGATGTAGTGGACAGCAAAGAAGGATATCTCAGAGTGCAATGGGATCTTGATCGGGTGGGCTCATGGGTGAGGGATGGCAGATGGAGTGTAATTTAGATAAATGTGAGGTGCTGCATTGTGGAAAGGCAAATCAGGGCAGGACTTATACACTTAATGGTAAGGTCCTGGGAAGTGTTGCTGAACAAAGAGACCTTGGAGTGCAGGTTCATAGCTCCTTGAAAGTGGACTTGCAGGTAGATGGGATAGTGAAGAAGGCATTTGGTATGGTTTCCTTTATTGGTCAGACCACTGAGTATAGGATTTGGGAGGTCGTGTTATGTCTGTAGAGGAGTTTGGTTAGGAAACTTCTGGAATATTGCATGCAATTCTGGTCTCCCTCCTATAGGAAGGATGTTGTGAAACTTGAAAGGGTTCAGAAAAGATTTACAAGGATGTTGCCAGGGTTTGAGCTATAAGGAGAGGCTGAATAGGCTGGGACTGTTTTCCCTGGAGCATGGGAGGCTAAGGGCTGACCTTATAGAGGTTTATAAAATCATGAGGGGCATGGATAGGATAAATAGACGAGGTCTTTTCCCTGGGGTGGGGGTGTATCCAGAACTAGAGGACATAGGTTTAGGGTGAGAGGGGAAAGATTTAAAAGGATATAAGGGGCATTTTGTTCACGCAGAGGGTAGTGTGTATTTGGAATGAGCTACCAGAGGAAGTGGTGGAGGCTGGTACAATTACAACATTTAAAAGGCATCTGGATGGGTATATGAATAGCAAGGGTTTAGAGGGATATGGGCCAAATGCTGGCAAATGGGACTAGATTAATTTAGGATATCTGATCAGCATAGACAAGTTGGACCGAAGAGTCTGTTTCTGTGCTGTACATCTCTATGACATAAACACAGTGACTACAAGAGCAGGTCAGAGGGTCAAAATGTCCCAGCCTCTGGGTAGTGTGGGTAACACCATCAAGTTCAGGAGAATGTGCGAGGACCCAATTTGCATACATTAATGCCCCATTATTCACTGTCTTGTCTCATTTTATTATGGTTCACCATACTCCCAGGTATTGGTGAGAAAGCAGGTAGGACCAATTCCTGACTTGAACTTCAGTGCAGTTAATTCCTGCTGGTTGCAGTGCATCCATTTTCTACTCCGGGCCTGTACTTTGGCCATCATGCTTCAACATCTCCAGGCATATCCCATGGGCAGTGACCACCTCCACCATCTGTCCACAGAATTCAGCCTTGGTGAAATATCAGCCTCACCATGGCCAATCTCAAACTGACTCTGAAGGCACTGCTGCACTATGGATCTCACTGACACCTTACATCACACACTCCTGCTAGGTTGCTTTGCATATGTGTGCTTTTGACATTGTTCTGCATCTCAGATCTCTTTGGTCTATCCCCTAGCACTCCCTCACTTTGTGTTTATTTGGATTCTCACAGTAGTTCTGCCTTGTCTTGCCTTGCCTTTTAGTGCAGGTAGAAAGTCAGACAGCTTTTCCAACTCTGAAAGGTCAAGGGGGGGTGGGCATATTGCTGTATGGCAGCATGTGCCATTAATGTAATACCTGTAGTATGTGCCAGTAGCCAAAGCAGCAAACACATGGCATGTGCTTCAACCAATTGGCCATGCCTGAAAGTCATAGTCCTTGGTCAAGTGAAGGGGACTATGGTCAGAGTCAAGAGTGTGGTGCTGGAAAAGCACAGCAGGTCAGGCAACATCCAAGGAGCAGGAGAATCGAGGTTTCAGGCAAAAGCCCTTCCATCCAGTCAGTCAGGGGGTACCACCACATTCCATTAAAAGCATTGTCCAATACTAGTCCAGGCATTTGGTCACAATTTGTGGGGCACTCGATGCAATCAAGGTCTGGGCATCCATGCCTCTACAATCCGGGTATTAGTGACAATCGGGACCATCAATTCCCAATCACATTCCAAAGGTTTCATTGTTGTACAAAGGCAAGGAGATCCGGTACTCACAACGAGGAGTGTAGGACCGTAAGAATATGGGTCCTTATATTCAATGTTAAAAATCACACAACACCAGATTATAGTACAGCAGGTTTATTTGGAAGCACTAGTTTTCAGAGTGTTGCTCCTTCATCAGGTGGTTGTAGAATATAAGGTCATAAGACACAGAATTTATAGCAAAAGTTTAGAGTGTGATGTAACTGTAAGTATTTATTGAAAAAGACCCGGATTGTTTGTTAAGTCTCTCATTTTTTAGAATGAACATGTTGGTTTCAGTTCTTTCACACGTAAATCGCAAATCTTTTTTAACTTATATTCTCAAGTGAACTTTAACAATTGGTGCCATGTCGGCCCAGATAAGGCATTGAAGGTGTGAGGTGCCCTGTGCGAGATTGTCTGTGCCCCAATGGTCAGACTGATGCTAATCTGAAAAACGGATTTACAGAATCTTAAATCTGCTTTTTAGATTAGAATCAGTCTGACCATTGGGGCACAGACAGCCTCACACAGGCCACCTCACACCTTCAATGTATTATCTGGGCTGACATGGCACCAATTGTTAAAGTTCACTTGAGAATATAACTTTAAAAAAGCTCTGCGATTTACATATGAAGGAACTGAAACCAACATGTTTCAGATGAGAGACTTAACAGACAATCCAGGTCTCTTTCAACATATAATTTCAGTTACATCACACTCTAAACCTTTGATATAAATTCAGTGTCTTATGATCTTATGCTCCACAACCACCTGATGAAGGAGCAACACTCTGAAAGCTAGTGCTTCCAAATAAGCCTGTTGGAGTATAACCTGGTGTTGTGTGATTTTTAACTTTGTCCACCTCAGTCCAACACCAACATCTTCAAATCATGACTTATATTCAATGTTGTAGATCGTACCTGTTCAGTACAAAGATGTACAGCAACCACAGTTACAATATCGCGGTGTATTTGTACAATAAGGTTTGTGATTCATAAAACTGCATTCAGTATATTGTTTCGGAGGCCTCCATGTCCTCCTGAAACAGGGACAATGTTAAAGCTTTGTTTGCATTAGATGCAGCTGGTCAGGAATCCCACCATTGATAAGATATTATATTTCTGACATTCCCGACAGAGACTCGTTGCACCCAACTAGAATGGATCAAGTAATGGCAGGTTCTATTGGAGCTGTTGTATCATCATAAAGACAGGTTTGGAACATTGAAGAGAACTGAATATGTCCAAGAACAACAATAATCTTCCACATGGAGAGGCCACAATTGAAGCACCCTTCTCCAAGGATGCAGAGGAGGTTTAGGAGGCCCAGAGTCGACCAACCTCACTCTCATTTCTTCCAGATGATCAAAGCTCAGGGCAGGTGTATCCTGCGACACCATAATTGAACTATGTCATCAGTTGGAGTATATTTACCAATGTGAGATTCTATTTACAACACAAGATCACCTAATACCACCCACGTAACCACAAAGGCTTTTCTTTCTCTTTGTCCCCCCCCCCCACTACATGTAGCTGTAGTCGGTGAAGGGAACCTGCTCACTAGTGGAGATTTGGATGGATCATTGCTGCATGGTTCCTCTGCACAGCATTGGGCACCAATTTGAGTTGGGTTGCTATCTCTGACCAGGCTGGCAGGGTTTGGGCCCATAGTCTTTTCCACCCTAAGTCATTCTCTCACAGGAGGAAGCCATTTGGCCCATGTGTTCGCTGCTGGCTCCCAGCTGAGCAATCCAATCAGTCTGCACCCCTGCAATATCTCCATTGCCTGCAAGGTAAATTCTCTCATGTTTCCAGATGTCTTTGAGAATATGTGCTCACATTGGTTTTCTACAATTCTACCCATAGCTGCTGGAGTTTGACATCTCTAAAAAGAAGAACCACTGCTTGGCATCTATGGTATTTGTCAATGTTATAGTCAGGAACATGATACAATAGACCAAAAATATTGTACTGAGTTGCATTGCTCAATGTGTGGTTTATTAGTAGAATCTTACTTCCATTGTCCATGTACTGAGGACTCAAACCAAAAGATAACAACTATCTGCATTGGCTTATAGACAATATATGTAATGCTGAGGATTGGTGCTGAGTCAGTCACTTTGTGCAGACTCACTAATGTTATTCCTGAGCTAAGACGTCCTGCAGACTGCTGTTGGTCTCTGGTTGAGAAGTGAGCAGCTAGCCTGGCTAATTAATGGGACTTCTTTGGACAGGTCATTGGGAATTGTGCTTCTTCCCACTTGGCCTCCTATAGCTGTGAAAGCTGAAGCACTAATGATCCAACTTGGCCAAGTAGAGGTATCTTTCTAGTGCATTATGTGGCTACAACACAGCTAAACTCATGGGAAAGCTCTATCTACAAGGATTCCTCATTAGTTTAATTTGGAGACGAGGGTGATTGGATATATCTGACACTAAGCTGATCGAACAAAGGTCATATTTATTGCGCATCCTCTAGTTGGCAATATAAAAACTAGAGCTGGAACTTCTCTGTTTGAGACCCAGGATGTATTTCCCTACACATCCCCAAAACCACACATTTGGGTATTTCCTCTGTCAGATGAAGTGATTTAGATTTATTTCTTCCTCCTCAGTTCCTGAAAGTAGGAGTTCATAAAATAGTAGCTCTATAGGAGCAGCATGGTGACTCAGTGGTTAGCATTACTGCCTCACATTGCCAGGGACCCGCGTTCAATTCCAGCCTCGGGTGACTGCCTGTGTGGAGTTACCACATTCTCCATGTGTCTGCCTGGGTTTCCTCCAGGTGCTCCGGTTTCCTCCCACAATCCAAAGATGTGCGGGTTAGGTGAATTGGCCATACTAAATTGTCCATAGTGTTTAGAGATGTGTAGGTTAGGTGTATTAGTCAGGGGTAAATGTCGAGTAATAAAGCAATGTGTCTGGGGGGATACTCTTCGGAGGGTTGGTGTGGACTTGCTGGGCTGATGGGTCTGTTTCCACACTGTAGGAATTCTAAAAAAAAATTCTACCACAGTGGAGTTGTCACATAACTTTTCAGATGGACAATGAGCATCAACAGGTTCCTGATTTTTAAAACAGAAGATGAGTTAGAATCTTCCTGATCTGTGTAGCTCAGTACAATGCAACACATTGAATAAATGAAAGAGGCATTTGATTTCAGTTTGTCTGATTAAAAACTATATTTCCCAGTAAGCATTGTAACTTTCAGGTAAATGGTAGATATGAGAATTTCTGGAACTTTTACTAGTTGATATTTACTGCATATAATTACTATCTTGTAATCAGAAATTCTTCATTCTAGTTAGGAACAGCTATCTGTATTTGTAATTAATGCGCAGGGTGATGGAAGATGGCTTGCAGTTAGTTTGCAAAAGGTGAATTGGCCATACTAAATTGTCCATAGTGTTTAGAGATGTGTAGGTTAGGTGTATTAGTCAGGGGTAAATGTCGAGTAATAAAGCAATGTGTCTGGGGGGATACTCTTCGGAGGGTTGGTGTGGACTTGCTGGGCTGATGGGTCTGTTTCCACACTGTAGGAATTCTAAAAAAAAATTCTACCACAGTGGAGTTGTCACATAACTTTTCAGATGGACAATGAGCATCAACAGGTTCCTGATTTTTAAAACAGAAGATGAGTTAGAATCTTCCTGATCTGTGTAGCTCAGTACAATGCAACACATTGAATAAATGAAAGAGGCATTTGATTTCAGTTTGTCTGATTAAAAACTATATTTCCCAGTAAGCATTGTAACTTTCAGGTAAATGGTAGATATGAGAATTTCTGGAACTTTTACTAGTTGATATTTACTGCATATAATTACTATCTTGTAATCAGAAATTCTTCATTCTAGTTAGGAACAGCTATCTGTATTTGTAATTAATGCGCAGGGTGATGGAAGATGGCTTGCAGTTAGTTTGCAAAATTATTAATAATAGAGGTGGAAAATTGATGGTAATAAACTTGACATCTTGTTGATTTGTATGCTACATCAACGGATCATTTATGCACCTATCCACTAAATCACCGAACAACCCCAAAACTATAGATCCAGGCATCTGGATGGGTTCATGAATAGGAAGCGTTTTGAGGGGTATGGGCCAAAAGGTGGCAATTGGGACTAGATTTATTTAGGATATCTGGTTGGTAAGGATATGTTGGACCAAAGAGTCTGTTTCTGTGCTGCACAACTCTACGACTCTAATTAAAGTGCACTGTTCAACACTCTTGAACAAACTTTTTTTGTGCAGACAAAATGATCCAATTAGTCTTGTCATGTTCTTAAAAGGAAAGTATGTTAATAATAGTGCACAGTTATTGCCCCTTTCAGCCAAAGAGGGAGAGACACAAAAATACATAACAATGTGCAGGTTAGGTGGATTGGCCATGCTAAATTGCCCATAGTGTTCAGGGATGTATCGGTGAGGTGCATTAGTCTGGGGTAAATGTAGTGTAGTAAGGGAATGGGTTTGAGTGGGTTACTCTTCACGAGGTCGGTGTGGACTTACTGGGCTGAAGGGCCTGTTTCCACACTGTTAGGATTCTATGATTCTATCTGCAGAATCAGACCATTCCTTCTGGATTGGTCTATGTTGATGTTTATGCATCGCACAAGCATTATCCATTCAAGCTATCTCTTCAGACTCTGACCCTCCTTCCATATACCTCGATTCTTTACTGTCTCATGTGTGTCAAACCTGCCCATAATAAATCAGGGTTATCTACTTCAACGATTCCACTATGTCTTCATTGTAGGGTCACAGAGTCATACAGCATGGAAACTGGTCCTTCAGTCAAGTTAGTCCACACCCGCCATGTTCCCAAACTAAACTTGTCCTATCTGCCTGCATTTGGCCAACATTTCCCCCAATTGTTTTCTATTAATGTACTTCTCCAAATGCCTTTTAAACATTGTAACTGTACCTGCATCCATCGCTTCCCCTGGATGTTCATTCCACACACAAACCACTTTTTTGTGTAAAAACATTGCCATGTACATCCTTTTTAAATCTTTCTCCTCTCACTTAAAAAATATGCCCCCAAGTTTTGAACTTGCTCACCTTAACTATTCCTTTGCTATCACTTTATCTAAACCCCTCATGATTTTATACACATCTATAAGGTCACCCCTCAGCCCTCCTACAGTCCAGTGAAAATATATTCCCAGCTTATTCATTCTATTTTTATAACTCAAACCCTCCATTTCCGGAGTGATACAAGGAGTGATACCAGCCCTTATTCTCAAGGTTCTCTACTATCTGTTCTGGCTTTTTATGGAAGGTATTACAACAGTGAGGCTGGGCTGCTTCTCCCAGACTCTTGCTGAGAAACAAAAACCAAATCAGTTCCCATCATGCAAGTTTGAGCTTGATTGCAAATGTAATATTGTGCTGTGGTCAGACAAGGTTTAAGGCAGCAATTTATCATACTTATGATCTGTCAAGAAACATCTTCAAGTGCTGCACATATATTAGAAAGATGAAGTGATCGCTATAAATGCTTCCGTGAGGTTGAGCAAAGGCCCATAATTTTGCAGGGAACCTGCGAAGTATGAGAAAAACATTCACTTCTGCAGTGTTAGAAAATGTTAAAACAAAAGTTTGCGAACATTTTGATATATTGCAAGACACTTCAATCATATCATTCTCAACTAGCTGTCACCATTTAAAATATTAAGTACCGAACCTTAAGCAGTACAGCATTAGTTGCTTCATGCTGGTCACTGTGAGTAACCTCCAGTTAAATGCCCTCACTCACGATAGGAAAACAAATCGCTCAATTATTAACTTATTGAAGTTCTGTACCAATTGTGTCTTGCTTTGCATTTGAACATTTTTTAATATCGGTAGAGTCAGGAGAATGACTACACCCTTGGAGTGGCCTATATCCAACTTGTTGAGGCATCAGCTCACCCTGTGCTTTGATTTTACTGACTCTGTATCCCTAACCTTTTTACCTTTGGTTCATTTTAGCTTTTCCTTCTTTC
The DNA here is from genome assembly GCF_004010195.1 of Chiloscyllium plagiosum. Taxonomy (NCBI): domain Eukaryota; kingdom Metazoa; phylum Chordata; class Chondrichthyes; order Orectolobiformes; family Hemiscylliidae; genus Chiloscyllium; species Chiloscyllium plagiosum. The sequence continues at coordinate 50,202,988 of NC_057726.1, forward strand.
CGTTTACATGAATGCAATCTAACGATCAAAATTAACTTTGAAAAATGATCAGAAAATCTTTCTCTTAATTGTTTTTCTTTTTCTGGTCCACACATTGTATCAAAAGCAAACTTTCCAACAGTCAATACTATCACATTGATGTGCTCAGAGGATAACTATGACTAGGTCAATATCAAATGGATGTGAACTCTTCAGAGTAGATTTTGTCACAAGAGGATGCTCCAGAAACCTGCAGGCCAGGTATGTAAACTCCCCTGTGGTGCTCTGAAGGTACGACTTCAGACCTTTACAGGAAATTGATTACCAGAAGACACAGATTTCAGATAATCAGCAAAGGTATTAGAGGGAAAGATGAGGGGATTTTGTTTCTCAAGTCACCCCTAAACCTTCTTTTCTCTAATGAAAACAGTCATTAGACAGTCAGTACGACTTCAGACCTTTACGTGAAATTGATAACCAGAAGACACAGATTTCAGATAATCAGCAAAGGTATTAGAGGGAAAGATGAGGGGATTTTGTTTCATGCCATGAGTTATTACGTTGTGGAACACACCTGAAAGAATGTTGGAAATAGGTGTGGCAGTAAAGTTCAAGATGGAGCTGGATATATATTTGAAAATAAAAACAAGGACTGTGGGGAACAGGATCTGATCATCTCCTATAACACATAGGGTGGAATCTTCCCAGCCCCTAGATGTCACTGCAAGAAAACCTGGAAAATTGCATTAGATATTCAGCAAAGAGTTTTTCAATGTTGAGAGCAAAGAGTCTCATTTTCCAATGAAGTGTAGAATGGTGAATGGGATTCTCACCAGTGAGTAGCACAAGGCCTATTGGCATGCGTTAACATCTCTTTATTACTCATATTCTGTCAATCTCACACCAATAGTAGGCACCAACAGCCTACACAGCAAACACACTTGGTTTGCATCAACCAATTAGCCAAATCTCAAAGTGAAAGGGAAGTAGTCTACAAGGATAGCCATCAGACAGTAAGTCCCGGTACAGTAACTGGAGCATCATGTCACCATGGTCTGGGGGTTTGGGCACAGTCAGTCATCTGCTTGGAGCGCTCGGAATCATGTCACTACAATCTGGGGAATAGGCCCCAGATCCAACTTGTCCAGTGCAAGCAGTCAGGAATTTCATAGAATGTCAGCCAGCAGGTGGGTCAATCGTCATTTGGGATTGCCCCATCTATGTCCATCAGAGGGCATATACCGTGGTCTGGCTGGAGAATGAAAGGCCAACTCGGGTATCGGGGATGTTGCTGTGGTCAGGCATTTGGGGTGTGGGGGAGTCAGTGCTGAGAAATGGGATGCAGAGCGGACAAGGCTGGTGAAGGGGGATATTCAACACATGAGGTGAGAGAGAAGATACTTCTTGCGATGATGAGGAGAGGATGTTATTGGCAGTCACCAACTTTGTGACTTTGACGGGGACAATGTATATCATAACAGTTGATAGGACTAAACTGTAGACATGGGGCTCATAGGGTAAGGATGTGATTGCAGTCATAACTCTGAGTGTTTGGGGGAACATATGAGAGCTCAGTATTGATCAGCTGTCCAGGAAGTATGTGGCATTTTGGGGAGGAACCCTTGATCATCAAGCTGAACCTACAACTCACTGTTCCAAGTGTGACCTACGAATCTTGCCACATTCACTCGAATCCTAAGTATGATCTATAAATGGCTGCTAACCACACCCAGAGTGGGTGGAGTCAGTGTTTTGTTTTCTATCTCCACTTATGAGTGACCTGAGGCTCCTCAAGGAGCAATTACATTCATTTGGTACTTACACAGTACAGGGTGAAATCATCTGCAATCACAGCGTAGTGTGTGTGAACTGCAGGCAGTGTACAAACGATTGAGTCGTAGAGCATAGAGATATACAGCACAGGAACAGACCCTTCAGTCCAACTCATCCATGCCGACCAAATATCCTAAATAAATCTAGTCCCAATTGCCAGCACTTGGGCCATGTCCCTCTAAACCCTTCCTATTCATATACCCATCCAGATGCCTTTTAAATGTTGTAATCGTACCAGTCTCCACCACTTCCTCTGCCAGCTCCTTCCATACAAATACCACCCTTTGTGTGAAAAAGTTGGCCTTTCGGTCCCTTCTATATTCTTCCCTTCTCACCTTAAACCTATACCCTTTAGTTTTGGACTCATCAAGACTTTGTCTATGTATTCTATCCATGTCCCTCATGATTTTATAAACCTGTATAAGATCACCCCTCAGCCTCTGACGCTCCAGGGAAAACAGCCCCAGTCTGTTCAGCCTCTGCCTATAGCTCAAACCCTCCAACCCTGGCAACATCCTTGCAGATCTTTTCTGAACCCTGGTGCAAATGCTGGTCATAAATAATCTTGACCATGTCATTAGCTATTACAGATTGAAAATGGTCATCTTTGCAAAAACAGAAATAAACCTGATTACCTTAAAGTGGGACCTGCAGCCCCAAAGCACACAGGTAATGGAAGATCCCAGAGGCTACACAGGGGCAAGGAAATTATCCCTCTCTCATTGATCTGCAAGTACTCTGCAAATGTTCTTATATGTAATGAGTGATATGGGATAAGGTCTCAGTCCTCATGGAATATTTAAATCTCCTAGTGTCCATTTACAATGAGCAGTGCTGCATTCATAGAAATAAGCTTTAATGTCAAAGTGTAATATATGGCCCCCTTTATCAGAGTGCTCCATATTTCACTACATGGTGGAGTATGTTAAACCATCCTGAGTGAGTGATGTAAATGCTCACTGCTCACATGACTATAGGCCCGTCTTTTCCTTATGTTCTGCACACAGCTTCATTGCATGTGTGGCTGAAGGGTCAGCCACAGCAGGGGTTACCATCACCAACATTCCCTTTAATTTAGGGGCGAATTGCTGCAGATGCTGGGATCTGTACTGAACTGTTTTGTACAGCATGGAAACAGACCCTTCGGTCCAACCTATCCACGCCAACCAGATATCCCAACTCAATCTAGTCCCACCTGCCAGCACCTGACCCCTATCTCTCCAAACCCTTCCTAATCATATACCCATCCAAATGCCTCTTAAATGTTGCAATTGTACCAGCCTCCACCACTTCCTCTGGCAGCTCATTCCATATACGTACCACACGCTGCATGAAAAAGTTGCCCCGTAGGTCTCTCTTATATCTTTCCCTTCTCACCCTAAACCTATGCCCTCTAGTTCGGGACTCCCCGACCCCAGGGAAAAGACTTTACCTATTTACCCTATCCATGCCCGTCATCATTTTGTAAACCTCTACAAGGTGACCCCTCAGCCTCCAAAGCCCCAGGGAAAACAGCCTCAGCCTGTTCAGCCTCTCCCTATAGCTAAAATCCTCCTACCCTGGCAACATCCTTGTAAATCTTTTCTGAACCCTTTCAAGTTTCACAACATCTTTCTGATAGGAAGGAGACCAGAATTGCATGCAATATTCCAACAGTGGCCTA
>NC_057726.1:50208731-50224023 GCF_004010195.1 Chiloscyllium plagiosum
TTCTCAATTTCCCTCTGACTATTAGGGGATCTATAATACAATCCCAATCAGGTGATCATCCCTTTCTTATTTCTCAGTTCCACCCAAATAACTTGCCTGGATGTATGTCTGGGAATATCCTCCCTCAGCACAGCTGTAATGCTATCCCTTATACTCCCCCTCCTCTCTTGCCTCCCTTTCTATCCTCCCTGTAACATTTGTATCCTGGAACATTAAGCTGCCAGTCCTGCCCATCCCTGAGCCATGTTTGTGTAATTGCTATGATATCCCAGTCCCATGTTGCTAACCATGCCCTGAGTTCATCTGCCTTCCCTGTTAGGCCCCTTGCATTGAAATAAGTGCAGGTTAATTTATTAGTCCTACCTTGTCCCGGCCTGCCCTGTAAATTAGTCCCCTTCCAATTTAGGTGCAATCCGTCCTTCTTGTACAGCTCACTTCTACCCCAAAAGAAATTCGAATGATCCAAAAATGAGAATCCTTCTCCGATACACCAGCTCCTCAGCCATGCATTCATCTGCTCTATCCTCCTATTCCTGCCCTCACTAGCTCGTAGCACTGGGAGTAATTTAGTTATTACTAACCTTGAGGATCTCCTTTTTAAAATTCTGCCTAACTCTCTGTAATCTCCCTTCAGAATCTCAACCTTTTCCCTTCCAATGTCGTTGGTTCCAATGTGAACAATGACCTCTTGCTGGCCCCTCTTCCCCCGTGAGTACATTCTGCACCCTCTCTGAGACATCCTTGATCCTGGCACCAGGGAAACAACACACCATTCTGCTTTTTCTCTGCTGACCGCAGAAACGTCTGTCTGTATCTCAGACTACAGAATCCCCTAACACAATTGATCTCTTGGAAACCGACGTACCCCTCGTTGCATTAGAGCCAGTCTCAATACCAGAAACTTGGCTGTTCGTGCTATGTTCCCCTGAGAATCCATCACCCCCTACATTTTCCAAAACAGCATACCTGTTTGAAATGGGTATATCCACAAAAGACTCCTGCACTAGATGCCTACCGCTCTTACCCTTCCTGGAGTTAACCCATCTATGTTACTGTATTTGTTATACCTACCAGACTCCCCTTTCACCCTGACAGGAATATACTTTCTCTGGATTCCTGTTATCTCATTTCTGCAGATTTAATCCGCAGTAACCCTTAAACTCTCTTTAAACTCCCACATCTGACAAGAAGTACATATCACTGCAAAGGCCAGTTTTGCTCCTTCACAATCTACAGACCCAAAAAATAACACCATCTTATTCCTCTACAAACACTGCCCCAGGTTAAATTAATAGCTATGGCTTATATTTTAAGTTTAATCAGATTTATCTCCAAAAGCATATAATCAAGAACGAACCCACTGTACTGACTAGTACAGCCTTTCTCTTGGACAGACTTAAAACAACAATTAACTTACCTGATTCTGTGCTGTGAACTTTGCCCAACAGTTCCTCCAAGATTAGTTGTGAAATTCACTGTTTGTTACTTTTCCCAGATGCACTATGGGGCTTCCCTGCATCCATACAGCTGTTGAACTGTCACTTGCTGTGATGTAACGAAGGCCAGGCGAAACGGAAGAGACACCAGATTGGCATAAACCTCAGACTATTACCGGGCGCTGAGCAGCCTCATATTAAGTGGTTACAGTTGAAGGTCCCCTCACGATGCACAGGACGTAGGAGCCATTTTCCAAACAGAACAGTGAGGGCATTGGGCAGGAGGGACATCACCTTCTGACAAGATAGAATGCAGCAGCATGGGCACTATAAACCAGACAGGACTGAACTGGCACCCAGTTTCAGTAGATGAGCTGTGGCAGCAATGATCATGGTTAGCTGTAAAATTGTTGCTCAAAACACATGCAGTCAGTTTCTGTTATAGTCACACAGTGCCAGGTTATAGTCCGACAGGTTTATTTGAAATCACAACCTTTCCTCAGTGAAGTCACTCCACTTGATGAAGGGTCAGTGCTCCAAAAGCTCGTGATTTCAAATAATCTGGTGTCCTGTGACTTCTGACCTTGTCCACCCCAGTCCAACACTGGCACCTCCACATCATTTCTGTTATGGGAGACCAATGCAGTTTCTGTTTCGTTGTTTTGTATTAGCTTTGATTGTTGCTGTATAAAACAGAACGGTACAAAGCATTTGAAGATTTTCCTGTATACAAGGACTCCACATTGAACATTGATAAGGTGCTGAGCTATAACGGGCATTAAGGAAAGATTAACAGTGACTTAGAGTTGTGAGACAAAATGTGATGAAAGACATGTAAACAGTATGCTGTGGTGCTTAAACAGCAATTTATATGGCTATGTGGACTTAGGTGGTGTGTGCTGTGAGAACTATTGGTTTGTGGTTGCTGTCCCACTGTGTGCATAGTGAAGGAGCCTAGGGTATCCTGACATTGGGAAGAAGGTCCACCAATGGTGAGTAGGAGAATAGGATGAATGGGTGCCATACAAGCTTGGACAGTTTTGGATAAGAACATAGGAAAACTTGCCAGACCTCAAGGAGAGAAACCCTCCATATAAACTACCAAAAATGTCACTTAGCCAATTTCCAACAAGATTTAGCCAAGAGAGTCAAAATACTTCTTTATGATTGAAGTAAAATTTTATAAACTATCTAAGAACTATACACCAGTGATAAAAATGGCCAAATTTCTTATATATTTATTGAAAAAATTCAAGGGGGTTATTTTTATTGAACAGGGATATAACCCTGATGTGCTCCTGTGGCTGCTGAAGCTTAAATAAGTTTGGCAAATGGATGGAATACAAAATGGAGGTACAGTCGGAGGCAATGTGCAGACAAGTAGAAGATAACAAATTCATCCAGAGCGCAGAGAAAATGCAGTCAAGTCAAAGAACAGGGGAGCCTGACAAGGATGATAGCAATTATTTTAATGCAAGGAGTCTTGCAAATAAGGCACATTAGTTGAGGATGTTGATTAACACATAGGGGTTAGGACCGACAATTCAATTTTCTAGGTATAGGAGCTTCAGGTGAGATGGCAGTACACAATGGTGTCAAAGAGGAGGTGGTATATGAAGGAGGCCCAATTGTCAGCGAGAGATATGTAGGTAGTGTAACAGAAGTGTAAAACAAACAGTGTGATAATATTCAAGGATTTCAATTTACCCAGGATTAACTGGGATAGACAAAATGTGAAAATCTTGGAGGGGGTGGCATTCTTAAAAAGTGTCCAGAAGATCTTTTCCAGCCAGCACATAATAAGTTCTACAAGAGAGTGGGGTGGTGCAGGACTTATTTTTAGGGGCCCATGATGTACATCTCTATGAGTCTATGACTCTATGCAAGTGATGAATTTGATAATGGGAAGTAGTTCAATGATAATGACCACCACTCAGGTGGTGCAGTGTTTCAGTGCTGCCTCATAGCACCAGAAACCCGGGTTCGATTCCAGCTTGGTAAAATGGCTAATATCTCCTTTCTCTCAATGCTAACTTTTTCAAGTATATGACAGATCCCCTCTCTGATTTCTGCACCTCTACTGTCCTTTCCTGTAGTGAATACAAATGCAAAGTACTCATGTTAAACCTCAGTTATGCCTTCCACACGCAGATTGTCATTCTGGTTCTTAAGGGGCTCTTCTCTTCCCCTGGATATTCTCCTGCTCCTAATATACTTATAAAATTACTTTTTTAAAATGATAATAAGCAGCGTTCTTTGGTGTCCCCTCTTTGATCTCCTAATTTCAGCCTCAGGCTGTGAAGTCTGTCATTGAGTTTTCACATTCTCTCTGCGTCTGCACTGGTTTCCTCCGGGTGCCCTGGTTTCCTCCCACAGACCAAAGATGTGCAGGTCAGGTGGATTGTCCATGCTAAATCACCCATAGTGCTCAGGGATGTGTAGTTTAGGTGCAATTGTCAAGGGAAATGTAAAGTAATAGGGTAGGGCATTGGGTCTGGGTGGTATACTCTTTAGAGGGCCGGTATGGACTTGTTAGGGAAAATGGCCCATTTCCACACTGTAAGGATTCTAAGATGATTTAAGGTAATTATGGATAAAAGAATAAGATGGGCCAGAAATAAGGTTCTGAATTGGGGAAGGTTGATTAGACAGGATCTAGTCAAAGTGGCCTAGGTGCAGCTACAGGAAAATTCACATCGGGGGTAACTGAGAAGCATAATAGTGAGCGTGCAGGGCGGACACGTTCCTGTACAATTGAAGGAGTGGAGCCAACAAGTCCAAAGGATGGGTGGATAAGGAGCAAAGGGAAGGTAGGAAGATATTGAGGACTAAAACAGCAGATGTTCTAAAGGACCATAGAAAATGCAGGGGGTTACTTAATCAAAAAAGAAATTAGGAGATCAAAGAGGGGACATCAAAGAACGTTGCTTATTATCATTTTTAAAAAGTCATTTTATAGATATCTTGGGAGCAGGAGAATATCCAAGGGAAGAGAAGAGCCCCTTAGAAACCAGAATGACAATCTGCATGTGGAAGGCATAACTGAGGTTTAACATGAGTACTTCGCATTTGTATTCACTACAGGAAAGGACAGTAGAGGTGCAGAAATCAGGGAGGGGATCTGTCATATACTTGAAAAAGTTAGCATCAAGAGAAAGGAAATATTAGCTGTTTTAGCAAGCTTGAAATTTAATAGACTCCCAGGTCGAAATGAGATGTATCCCAGGCTGTTGTGGGAGGCAAGGGAGAAGATTGCAGAGGCTCTGACAGTAGTTTTTAAATTTTCTTGGGCACAAGAGGGGTCCCAGAAGACTGGAGGATAGCTAATGCACTACCATTATTCAGGGAGGTTTGGAGGAATGAGGAAACTACAGGCTAGTGAGGTTAACATTTATGGTAGGGAAGCTATTGAGAAAAGTTCTGAGGGTCAAAATTAATCTCTAATTGGAGAGGCAAGGGTTAATCAATGATAGCATGGTTTTGTCAGGGGTTCATGTCTAATAAATTTGATTCAGGTTTTCAAGGAAGTGCCTGGTTAAATAGACAAAGGTAGTTGATGGGCTTCAGTAAGGCTTTTGATAGGCTCGCTCATAAGAACATTGGTTGAAATGCTAAAACCCCTTGGGATCTTGGGCAATCTTGCAAATTGGATCCAAAATTGACTTAGCAGCAGGAAGGAGAGGGTGACAATCAATGGGTGTTTTTCTGTATCTAGTGGCATACCAACGGTTTGGTATTGGGCCCCTTGCTGTTTGCTGTGTATACCAATAACCTAGACATGAATGTAGGAGGCATGATCTGTAAGTTTGCAAATGATACCAGTATTAATTATATAAATAGGGCTTTCTACAATGCTATGCATTCGAGAGTTTAGCCGAGCAGATTCTAATCCAGCAATGGTGAAGAAAATGCTTCATATTTCAAAGTTGGGAGAGTATGTGACGTGGAGGGGAATCTGCGGATGACAGTATTCAGATGTGTTTGTTGTCCTTGTCCTTTGAGATTGTAAAGGTTACAAGTTTGGGAGATACAGCCGAAAGAGCTTTGTTAAGTTGCTGCAATGCATCTATAAGATAGTGCACCCTTGTTTTGGATTGTGTCAAGCTGCAAAAAGCAACTGGACATATAATTATAAGGACTACTTTTAATTATTGAATTTTTATGGTCATGTGTTGTTTACAGTAAGAAACATGGTAGGCAGGTTAGCAAGGTTAGATCACATGGAATACAGGAAGAACCAACCATTTGAATACAGAACTGGCTCGAAGGTAGAAGATGGGGTAGTGGTGGACGGTTGCTTTTCAGACTGGAGGCCTGTGTCCAGTGGTGTGCAACAAGGATCGGTGCTGGGTCCACTGCTTTTTACAATTTATATAAATGATTTGGATGTGAATGTAGGAAGTATAGTTAGTAAGTTTGAGGATGACGCCAAAATTGGAGGTGTGATGGACAACGAAGGTGGTTACCTCAGACTACAACGGGATCTTGATCAGATGGGCCAATGGGCTGAGGAGTAGCAGATGGAGTTTAATTTAGATAAATGCGAGGTGCTACATTTTAGGAAAGCAAATCAGGGCAATACTTATACACTTAATGATAAGGTCCTGGGGTGTGTTGCTGAACAAAGAGACCTTGGAGTGCAGGTTCATTGCTTCTTGTAAGTGGAGTCCCATGTAGATAGGATAGTGAAGAAGGCATTTGGTATGCTTGCTTTTTTTAGTCAGTGCACTACGTATAGATGTTGGGAGGACATGTTGTGACTGGACAGCATATTGATTAGGCCACTTTTGGAATATTGTGTGCAATTCTGATCTCCCTCCTTTCGGAAGAATGTTGTGAAACTTGAAAGTGTTCAGAAATGATCTACAAGGATGTTGTCAGGGTTGGAGGGTTTGAGCTGCAGGGAGAGGATGAATAGGTGGGGGCTGCTTTCTCTGAAGTGTTGGAGGCTGAGGGATGACCTTGTAGAGCTTTATAAAATCATGAGGGCCATAGATAGAGTAATAGACAAGGTCTTTTCCCTGGGGTGGGGAATCCAAGACTAGAGGGCATAGGTTTAAGGTGAGAGGGGAAAGATATAAAAAGGCGCAACTTTTTTGGGCAGAGTATGGTATGTGTATGGAATGAGTTGCCAGAGGAAGTGGCAGACTCTGGTGGAATTACAACATTTAAAAGGCATCTGGATGGGTATATGAATAGGAACAGGTTAGAAAGATATGGGATACACTCTAGAAAATAGGACGAGATTTATACAGGATATCTAGTCGGCATGGACGAGTTGGACCGAAGGATTTGTTTCCATGCTGTATATCTCTATGACTGTATAACTCTAATAAAATAAAATACAGTAGAAAGCTTTCATTTGTCACTACAATTCAGCACCATTTCGAATAATTTAAGAATAAGGAACAAAAGGGTGTAGCTTAGAGAGACTCCAACAGTCCTGAGGCAGCTCATTATCAATGTCACCTGCCCCACCATCCCTCCTCCACTGCTTCGTCGCCATCGACACCGGACCCAACCAACAACAAAATCACCAATCCTCAGGCAGGGTTCTTGTGAAAAACACAGGTGTGGAACTACACTGGACAGCTCTCTAAAGTGTCAGCACAGCCATAACAGAATGAATGGCATCTGTCTGAGATTTAATGATGCTGAGGATCAGTGGTAATTAAATTGGAGACTATGCCTACTAACCAGTTAGAGGTATCCAGTTGTCATGAAAGGACACACCAAGGAATTTATGTAGAATTAGCTTCCATATATCCACGATTTAAATGGAACAAAATTAAAATTCTTGTGATAAATACTACTTCTCACCTGATGTAACTACATGAGGAAAACCAAGAATGGCTGACAGTCCCAAATACCTGATAGCATTTCAACAAAAGGCCCATAGGTATATTAAGTTCTTGATGTCAAGCCCTTGCAGTTAGGCAACAATGGGACACAACGTGGAAAACAGACACAAATAGATCAAAGCCAATTCTCAGAATAATTCAGCGTAATACTGAAACAAATTGAAATATTGCAATTACAAAGCTATTTACCATCCAAAAGAGCTTTGGATCTGAAGTACTAGCCATAATGAGGAGCCGTAATCCACAAAGAAAAATTGTTACCTTCCTGTACTGGAGAAAGACAATTCGATATATACAGCTTGAAGATAGCCGCTGTACAATTGTGACGTATGGTGAGGATGTGGATGTGTTAGTGTTGGACTGGGGTGGACAAAGTTAAAAATCACACAACACCAGGTTATAGTCCAACAGGTTTATTTGAAAGTACAAGCCTTCGGAACGGTGCTCCTTTGTCAGGTAGCTAGCTTGTACTTTCAAATAAAGCTGTTGGACTATAACCTGGTGTAGTGTGATTTTTAACTTTGTATGGTGAGGAGGCAGTTCTCCATGAACTGACACAGCCAGTTCAGGGACTGAACCCATTCTGATGGTTTGATTCTGTATCACGCTCTGGTTATCCAATCATCTCACTTAACCGAACCTCCAGGATTATCCATAAATAAGCTATCCAGAGCAGATTTGAATAGCATTTTAATTGTACAATTACTGTAAAACTGAAGATGAGAGAGAAAACTCTGTGATTGGAGTCATAGCTGACATCCTAGAAGATGACCATGGTTGTTGAAGGCCAATCATTGTAACTCCAGAACATCCTTGCAAGAGTTTCTTTCCCTAACCACCTTCAGCTATTTTATGAATAATCTTCCTTCTGACAGCAATATGGTTGCTTGTCAATATTTCCACAGAGTTAGGTTCTCCAGTAGACAAGTTTACTTATGCTAGGTCACTTCTGGACTGTGTAGAGTGAATGGTCAATGATTAAGCTGTCAATCAGGTACAGCCTCTGATACATGTACACTAGGCAATGACTATCTTCAAAAACAGAAGGCCCAAACAATTCTCTTTGACTTTCAGAAATACCAGCAATGTGATTTCTCAACCATAATAAACTTTTCAAGTTACTAATGATCAAAACTTTAGCTTCAGTTCTGAAGAAGGGTCACTGGACCCAAAACACTAACTCTGCTTTCTCTCCACAGATGCTGGCAGATCTGCTGAGTTTTCCTGGCCATTTCTGTTTTTATAGCCATATGAAGGCCTGTCTGTAAGACCAGGTCTGAAGTTAGGTATTTAGAAAGGCTCCAGACAGAAATATGGTAAAATACTTGCCACTCATATAGTTGAATGCATCAAAATCTGGCAGATTATTGGTCCTGGCACTAAACTCTATCTACGATTTACTCCTGGCACACCAGGGTTACAGAGTATAGCATAGGCAAGAGAGAATGCAGAATCACAACTGCGTTATATCTCATAGACAGTACACCTCTAAGAAACATGCTCATGATGCCATCACTGTCTCATAACACATGACCTGAGGATATAAAGATCTTGTATCCTACTTACCCCAGTTCTCTTGAAACATGACTACTGAAAGCATGTTCCCTGTTGTAAATTAATAGATTAATGTTCATTCAGACACTTGCATACCAAATGAATGTGAATGTTTCTATAGAAAAATAGCTGTAATAAATATCTGTTGGATTTTTCCAAACCCAGTTATTAAGCATTGCCATATCAGGCAAATCTTCTTGTTGGAGGCAAAACTGCATCACTCTCAACCCTATGTCTCCTTACTACCCTGAAGGGCAAGAGTAGTAAAGTCTCCAGATTCGTAGAAATATGGGTTTCTCTTAACTGCCCTCTGAAGTGGCTTACCCAGCTTGAATCTGAAGTGGCTTACCCAGCTTGAATCTGAAGTGGCTTACCCAGCTTGAATCGGTACAAGAGCAATTAGGGATTACAACAAATGTTGGCCTTGCCAACAATAGCCAAATCCCATGTCAGGATAAAAAAAGAGACCATTCCACCCATGTGCCTGTGCTAGCTCATTGACAGAGCTACCGATTAACTCAGCTGCTGTACAGTTTGTACAGGGCCTTATAAATTGTTCCTTTTTAAAAATAATTTCTTCTTCTACCCTTTCGAGCAGTGCAGTTCTGATCCTAGCAACTTCCTGAGGTAAGAAAGAGCTCAAGTCCACCCTTGCACACTTCAACCCCCAATGAACTTCAGGACCTTTTGCCAATTAAGTGATGTCCGATCCTCCTCCCAACAGAAACCATTCTTCTCAAGCTATCAAAATTCATTATTCAATTTGACTGCCTATATCATATATGTATAGTGTTTTCAGTTTGGCTTCTTGATTACAAAGGGCTAAGTTTTAACTCTGGAAGCAGGCTCCCTGCACCACATAGTGTGAAGGTCAGGTGCGAGTCCATCACTGTTTGGTTGGCTTGCTGTACAACTGTCCAAAATGACCAACCACCCTTCAATTGGGTTAAGGTGGCTCACCATCCGTCGCCAAGAACAAGTTCACAACTTAGAGAGCAATGGGCAAGTCAGACCCATGGCCCAATAGAGAAAGTTGTGGCAAGTTTGGGGAGGAGTCACATATTGTGGTGGGTCTCCAGTAGACATGGGGGTACCCATTAAGGAAGCAACACCTTCCTCTGGCCTGCCAACAGGTTTTACTGAGGGGCCTGGTAGCCAGACGTGGGCATTCCCTCACTTTGTATAAAATCCCAACAGGAGCAGGAATGGATGTGTTCCCACCATCGCACCTTCCCCCCCCCCCCCAAAATAAAAGGCACTATTAACATGGCGCCAGAGTTTATAGCCAAAGCTCCCTGCAATCCTGCCTTGTGGACATTTCAGGTTAATGAAGAAGTTTAAACATATTCAGCTCCTCAAGAGCCCAATTTTCTTCACTTCGAAGCCACCAGGGAGCCTGACAGCCCACAGCTCCCACATTCTGATTCATTTCCAGGGGAAGTCTAGACTTTCTCACAGTCACGAATTTGAAATGTTGATCCATTGATGTCTGGGAGGTGGGGAGAAATGAAAACCTATGTCATATTGTTACAGGATTCTTTTCTAATTATGCTCAAAGATTGTGGGATTTCGGATAATTAACCAATTTTTGCATTCTGCAACCTGAAAGGATTAAATAATAAGCTGGCTTTTGATGAGTTCCCAGTGGTGTGGCTTTGAGCCATATACATCAGAAAGAATTCAGGTTTGATCCTGCACTCCAGCATTACTGATGGTGAAGGATATTGTGATGGCATTAAACACAAGAAATGCTTGATTAATTGGGCGTTACAATTTATTTCTTTGCTGATGTTTACACCAGCTGTAAGAGTTATTGGGCCTCCCCAAAGATCATCTTCCCCTCCCACTGCCAAATGAGACTTCAGACACTCCTAGTTTGAATTTCATTAGTATCCTTATAGTACACAGTGGACTGGGGAATTTTTCAGGTTCCTGCCTTGAATGTTTCAGATATCTGGCAGGTAAAGGAGGAAGTTGAAAGGTCACCTGCTACATTTCTGCCTCGTCCTAAATTTCGGGATCCCAGCTCACAGCACTACTGCCATCCTTTTCCTCACCCACTACGTTATTTAAATAGAGGGAGTTTGCAGAACTCTAAGGAGCCTGGATCACAAAAGTTGGTTTGCAGGCCCAGCAAGTGATTAGGAAGGCAATCAGAATGTTGCCTTTTATTGCAAAATAATGCAATAGATGATTCTGGATGTTTTGTTACAGTTGTACAGAGAATTGGTGGGATCACACCTAAAGTAACATTTCCATCTACTCCTTAACAAAGGACATTACTGGATTCAAAGTCGTTCAAAAAAGATTTGCTTGACTGATCCCTGTGATGAAGGGGCGATCATATAAGAAAACGTTGGGCCTGTATCCATTGGGAGGTGATCTTATTGAAATACGTAAGATCCTGAGAGGAATTTTCCTATTATGGGAGAGAATAGCACGAGGGAACGCAATTTAAAAATAAGGAATCTCCCATTTAAGACAGAGAACTTTATTTTGTTTTGCGAGGGTGGTGAGACTGTGGAATTCGCTCCCTCAGAGAGCAGCAGAGACGGCATCATTGGATAGTTTTAAGGCAGAGTTAGATAGATTCTTGACCAGTAAGGGAATTAAGAAGTGTAGGGATAGCCAGGTACATGGAGTTTAGACAAAGGTCTGATCAGCTATGATCTCAGTGAACAGCAGAGAAGGCTCACCGGCCAAATGGTGGTCTTCTCCTTCGAATGTATACGTTTGTCATCCTAAACCAAGCAGCAAATCAGGGAGAAATCCATGTCTAAGTTCATATTATTATGGACCAGGCCCCTCAAAATATTTGAAGAAGGTAGCCTAGACCCTAACTTTTTCTTATTTTAAAGGCAGATGTCATGCAGCTGATCAAACATAAGAACATAAGAGCTAGGAGCAGGAGTAGGCCATCTGGCCCTTCGAGCCTGCTGTGCCACTCAATAAGATCATGGCTGATCTTTTCATGGACTCAGCGCCACTTACCCGCATTTTCACCATATCCCTTAATTCCTTTATTTTTCAAAAAGGTATCTACCTAAGATTTAAAAGTGATTACTGAAGTAGTGTCAACTACTTCCCTGGGCAAAGAATTCCACAGATTAACAACCCTCTGGGTGAAGAAGCTCCTTCTCAGTTCAGTTCTAAAGCTGCTTCCTCGAATTTTGACGCCATGACCTCTTGTCCTGGTTTCACCCACCAATGGAAACATCCTCTCTATTTCTATCTTCTCTATTCCCTTTATAACTTTACATGTTTCTGTAAGATCCCCCCCTCTTTCATCTGTATTCCAATGAATATAATCCCAGTCTACTTAGTCTCTCCTCATAAGCCAACCCCCTCAACTCCAGAATCAACCTAGTGAACCTCCTCTGCACCCTCTCCAGTGCCAGTACATCCTTTCTTAAGTAAGGAGATCAAAACTACACACAATACTCCAGGTGTGGCATCATTAACACATTGTACAGCTGTAACATTACCTCTCTGCTTTTAAACTCAACCCCTTTAGCAATGAAGGACAAAATTCTGTTTGCCTTCTGAATTACTTGTTGTACCTACAGACCAACCCTCTGTGATTCATGCACAAGGACACAGAGGTCCCTCTGCATAGTAGCATACTGCAACTTTTTACCATTCAAGTAATAATCTATTTTGCTGTTACTCCTACCAAAATGGATGAGTTCACATTTACTAACTTTGTATTCCATCTGCCAGATCTTTGCCCACTCAGTCAGTGTATCTATGTTCCTCTGCAAAGTTTCACAGTCCTCTGCACACTGTGCTCTGCTGCTCATCTTAGTGTCATCGGCAAACTTTGACACCGTACATGTGGTCCCCAACTCCAGATCATCAATATATATTGTAAATAATTGTGGTTCCACCACCAATCCCGAGGCATACCACAAGTTACTGATTGCCAGCCAGAATAGCACTCATTTATCCCCACTCTTTGCTTTCTGTCAGTCAACCAATCTTCTATCCACACTAATACTCTATTCCTAGCACCACGGATCCTTATCTTATGCAGCAGCCTCACGTGTGGCACCTTGTCAAAGGACTTTTGGAAATCTAGGTACACCACATCCACAGGGTCCCCATTGTCCACCTTACTTGAAATGTCTTCATAGAATTCCAAAAGATTTGCGAAGCATGACCTGCCCTTCATGAACCCATGCTGCGTCTGTACAATGGGACAATTTCTTTCAAGATGCCTTGCTATTTCTTCCTTGATAATAGACTCAAGCATCTTCCCCACTATAGAGGTTAAGCTCGCTGGTCTATAAATCTCCATCATTTGTCTACTTCCCGTTTTAAACAATGGCATCACATTTGCTATTTTCCAATCTGCTGGGATTGTCCCAGAGTCCAGCAAATTTTGGAAAATTACTGCCAGTCCACCTGCTAATTCTCCTGCCATCTCTTTTAGTACCCTGGGATGCATTCCATCAGGGCCAGGAGACTTATCTATCCTTAGCTCCATGAGCTTACCCGATACTAGCTCTTCCATAATAATAGTTTCCAGGCCCTCACCTACCTTCGTCTCTTCGTCACTTAGTCATAGTCAGACCCTTCGGTCCAACCTGTCCATGCCGGCATGTTATTAGTATCCTCCACTGTGAAGACTGATGCAAAGTACCTGTTCAATGCCTCAGCCATTTCATCATATTGCACAACTAACTGCCACTTCTCATCCTCTAAAGGACCAACATTTACTTTAACTCCTCTTCTTTGTTTTATATATTTATAGAAACATTTGCTATCTGTCTTTATATTCTGTGCTAGTTCCTTCTCATACTGTATCTTATTTTTCTTCAAAGCTCTTCTTGTGGTTTTCTGTTGACCTTTAAAGTTTTCCCAATCTTCTAGATTCCTGCTGTTTTTGGCCACTTTGCATGCCTTCTCTTTCACTTTGATAGCCTGTCTTATTTCCTTCGACATCCATGGCAGACTTACCCCTCTTCTTGCTTCTCACTGGAATATACCTGTGCTGAGCACTTTGAAAAATTTCTTTGAAGGTCCTCCACTGCTCGTCCACTGTCGCACCATAAAGTCTCTGTTTCCAGTCTATTTCAGTCAGGGCCTTCATTCTATCATAGTCCTCCTTATTCAAACACAGGACACTGGTATTGGATTTTATCTTCCTACTATCCAGCTGTATTTTAAATTCAACCATACTGTGATCACTCCTTCCAACAGCATCCCTGACTGAGATCATTAATTATTCCTGTCTTATTACATAGGACCATATCTAGGATAGCTTGCTCCCTCATTGGTTCCATTACATGCTGTTCGAGAAAACTATCATGGATATACTCAACAAATTCCTCCTCAAGACTACCCTGACTGAGCTGGTTCGGCCAATCTATATGCAGATTAAAATCCCCCATGATAATAGCTGTACCATTTTTGCAGGCATTAGTTATTTCCTTGTTTATTGCCCGTCCCAATGTAATGTTATTATTTGGTGGCCCATAGAATATGCCTATCAGTGACTTTTTCTTCTTGGAATTCCTAATTTCCACCCAAATGGATTCGATCTCATGCTCCATAGAACCGATGTCATCTCTCAACACCGCCCTGATGTCATCCTTGAATATCAGAGCTCCACCACCTCCCTTGCATTCCTGTCTGTCCTTCTGAATAGTGTGGTACCCTAGATATTTAATTCCCAGTCATGACCATTCTGCAACCATGTCTCCATGATGGCTACCAAATCATATTCATTCACGATGATTTGTGCCGTTAACTCATCAACCTTATTACGAATGTTATGAGCATTCAGATAAAGTGCCTTTATGTTAGCTTTCTTACCATCATGATTCACAACATTTCTAATATCTCCTGAGGTATCCTTCCTTTCTGCTTCATTCATAGTCTGCCTTGAACTTAAACCCTCCTGCAAACATGTTAACCTGCTGCTTAGCTTTTTATTTATCACCAGACTTCCTGTTGTTTTCCCTTTCCCTTCCCTGACTCACAAATTTAAAATCCTAGTGACCACCCTATTTATCCTTTTCCCTGGTTCCAGATCAACTCAGGTGGAGGCCGTCCCATCGGAACAGATCCCACTGGTTCCAAAACTGATGCCAATGCCTCATGAAATGGAACCACTCCTTCCCATGTGTTTATATCCCTAATTTTCTTGTCTCTAAGCCAATTTGCACATGGCTCGAGCAGTAAGCGGTGCTGAGTCTGAGGGTTAGGACTGAGAAAAGGTGGGGGAGGGGAAATGAGAAAGCTGGAGAAATCTGCATTCATCCCTTGTGGTTGGAGGGTTCCTAGGCGGAAGATGAGGCGCTCTTCCTCCAGGCGTCATGTTGCCATGGTCTGGCGATGGAGGAGGCCAAGGACCTGTATGTCCTCTGTGGAGTGGGAGGGGGAGTTAAAGTGTTCCGCCACGGGGCGGTTGGGTTGGTTGGTGCGGGTGTCCCAGAG
>NC_057726.1:50224368-50237064 GCF_004010195.1 Chiloscyllium plagiosum
CGAAGGAATTGTGAGAATGGGATGGCGTTTTTACAGGGGGCAGGGTGGGAGGAGGTGTAGTCCAGGTAGCTGTGGGTGTCGGTCGGTTTGTAGTAGATGTCCGTGTTGATTCGGTCGCCTGAGATAGAAATAGAAAGGTTGAGGAAGGGGAGGGAGGAATCTGAGACTGTCGAGGTGAATTTGAGGTCGGGTTGGAAGGTGTTGGTGAAGTGGATGAACTGTTCAACTTCCTCGTGGGAGCACGAGGCGGCGCCGATATAGTCATCGATGTAGCGGAGGAAAAGGTGGGGGGTGGGGCCAGTGTAGTTGCGGAAGATGGATTGTTCCACATATCCTACGAAGAGGCAGGCATAGCTGGGGCCCATGCAGGTGTCCATGGCTACTCCTTTGGTTTGGAGGAAGTGGATGGATTGGAAAGAGAAGTTGTTTAGGGTGAGGACCAGTTCAGTCAGTCGAAGGAGGGTGTCAGTGGAAGGGTACTGGTTGGTTCGGCGGGAAAGGAAGAAGCGGAGGGCTTTGAAGCCTTCATGATGGGGGATGGAGATGAATAGGGACTGAATGTCCATGGTGAAGATAAGGCGTTGGGGACCGGGGAAGCGAAAATCATGGAGGAGGTGGAGGGCGTGGGTGGTGTCCCGAATGTAGGTGGGGAGTTCTTGGACTAAGGGGGACAGGACCGTGTCGAGGTATGCAGAAATGAGTTCAGTGGGGCAGGAGCAGGCTGAGACAATGGGTCGGCCGGGGCAGTCAGGTTTGTGGATTTTGGGAAGGAGATAGAAACGAGCGATGCAGGGTTGTGGGACTATGAGGTTGGAGGCGGTGGATGGGAGATGCCCTGAGGTGATGAGGTTCTGGATAGTCTGGGAGATGATGGTTTGAAAGACCACTCCCTCCGCGACTCCCTCGTCAGTTCCACACCCCCCCACCAACCCAACCTCCACTCCCGGCACCTTCCCCTGCAACTGCAAGAAATGCCAAACTTGCACCCACACCTCCCCCCTTACTTCCCTCCAAGGCCCCAAGGGACACTTCCATATCTGCCACAAATTCACCCTCTCCTCCACACACATCGTCTATTGCATCCGCTGCACCCGATGTGGCCTCCTCTATATTGGGGAGACAGGCCGCCTACTTGCGGAACGTTTCAGAGAACACCTCTGGGACACCCGGACCAACCAACCCAACCACCCCGTAGCCCAACACTTCAACTCCCCCTCCCACTCCACCAAGGACATGCAGGTCCTTGGACTCCTCCATCGCCAGACTATGGCAACACGACGGTTGGAGAAAGAGCGCCTCATCTTCTGCCTGGGAACCCTCCAAATACAAGGGATGAACTCAGATTTCACCAGTTTCCTCATTTCCCCTCCCCCCACCTTGTCTCAGTCAAATCCCTGGAACTCAGCACCTTCCACCTATCGTATTCCCAGCGCCCCTCCCCCAAGTCTCTACTCGCTACCTTTTATCTCAGCCCGCTTGGCACACCCTCCTCATTCCTGAAGAAGGGCTTATGCCCGAAACGTCGATTCTCCTGTTCCTTTGATGCTGCCTGACCTGCTGTGCTTTTCCAGCAACAAATGTTTAAGGTCCTCCATCCTAACCTTGCCTATGTCAAACCACTCGGCTTTAAGCAAAACAGAATTTCTTTAAACACTACAGTTGAAACGGGAACAAAAGAAAACAGAATTTAGAATAACTTAATTATTGGAAAACTTAACTGACTCAAAACAGCAACTTAACAAAGGAGCTATTCCAATCTAGTAACATCCCTTAAATGCACCTCTTGGCAAAAGGTAAATTCAAACACAGGTAGATGAAATTTCAGAGAGAAAAGCCAGTCAGTAAACATCTGCTGAAGCATGGAACCCTTTTTTCACTGCAACAGCTTCTGCTACAGCTAAACTAGCAGCTTCTCATTGTTGCAACTAAACCAAACTAAAAGAAACCTGAACTGGGAGAACTGGTCGCTCCCCTGACATTGTTAAACCAGGGTCTTTCCAGACATTTCAGCACCTCTGCCTTTACGACCCCTCTTTAAAAAAATCCTAATACAAAATTACCTTGTTAAAGTAACAGCATCATCGTAATATATATAATGAAAAAGATGACCTATGTGGAATACCATAAGCCTTTAGGAGAGGAACAATGTAGGGAGAAAACGAAAAGTGAAGTAAAGATTCTCAACAAAACCCCGATCATAAAATTTCTTCTTGAGTTTTCTGAATACTTTACTGATTTAACGATGTTGCCTGGGCTGGTGTGTTTCAACTATGAAGAGGTATTGGAGAGGCCGGGGGTTGTCTTCCTTACGATAGAGGTGAAAGTGAGGACTGCAGATGCTGGAGATTAGAGTTGAGAGTGTAGTGCTGGAAAAGCACAGCAGGTCAGGCAGCATCCCTGGAGCAGGAGAATTGATGTTTCAGGCAAAAACCTGAAAAGCCTTACTGATGAAGGGCTTTTACCCCAAGCTTCGACTCTCCTGCCTGCTGTGCTTTTCCAGCATCACACTCTCAACTTCCTTAGGACAGAGAAGACTCAGGAAGGAACAGATTGAGGTTAAAATTATGAGGAGCGTCAATAAAGGAAATGAGAAGAACCATTTTCTCCTGTTAGAGGGATTAATAACTGAGTGTATAGGTTTAAGCTAAGAGTTAGAGGGAATTTAAAGAATTTTTTTTCATTCCAAAATGTGCTGGATATTTGGAACTCACTGCCTGAAAGGATGGCACAAGGGGAAACATCACATATTTAAGAACCTTTTGGATGAGCATTTAAAGTGCCATATTACACAAAGCTATAGGCCAAGTCTTGGAAAATGGGACTAGAATAAATGGGTACTTGATGACAGGCATAGACATAGTGGGCCGAAGGGCCTCACTCTGTGATGTAAAGTGGCTCTGAGTCTACATATTTGAGAATGTCTCCTTGGTAAAATGTGCGAAATGAACCTGGAATCCACTGAAATCCGATCTCCAATTGTTGCATTAGAGTATGTCATCTCTGGGCTCCTTTGTCAAACGGAAACATCAGAAAAGAAGAATGAGAAGCAACCATCAAGTCTGCTGTTTGCACAGCCCCTGCACAGTTTGCCCTGTGGTGGATTCTACATAACGATCTGAAGGAGGTTTGTCAAAAGCCGCTGTAAAAATAAGATTCTGAATTAACATATCAAGAGTCAATTGTACTTCTGGTTATCAGCATCGAGGCTGGTTTTCCTTTGGTGCTGTATTGTTAACAGATACACTGCAAAGCAGTGTCTGCAATGGTACATGGCCTTTTCTGCAAGAGCTCCTGGTTTACCAGCTTCATATAAACACTGAGAGCAAGCCCTCACCAGGAAATCAACATTTCACCTAGAGCTTGCTGAATCAGGAGCAGAGTATTGGGTATTTCTATAGCTAATTAAAAGGCTGCATTGGGAGATGTAATAAGTTGTTGAATACTAGCTACCATACTTGTTAAATGTACTGGGGGTTAGTTAGCTGGCTGCCTGGTTTGCAATGCAGAGTGACACTAACAGCGAAGGTTCAATTCCTGCACTGGCTGAGATCACCATGGAGGTTCTGTTGCTCACAAGGTGATCCTTAGGTTAAGCTCACCACCAGTCATCTCTCTGTCTAATGAGAAAGTGGGACTACACTGATTTTACCTTTACATTACTACATATTGTAATAACGTTTTGTGTATCCCATATTACACGTGTGCAGACAGATATTCTGGTTTTGAATCCTGCTCAGATTCTGCTGGTGCTGGATGGATGTCCCAGTTCAATTACCAAATTTGGTTATGCCTGAGGTGGAAACACATTTTGATCTGTGATGGAGAGATTAAACTGATTGAAAACATGCGCTGGCCAATAACTCAACTCCAATGTATTCAAATTTTAACCAAATGCCATGGAAATGAAATCCTGTCCTTCTTTGAAAACCTCTGGTGCTTTTTTTTCCCTCAGAAATGGAAGTGTTGCCATATTTGTGGCTTTCCCTTTGGCTGTGATTTTGCTTTCATTTAGGAACCTCAGCAGGGATTGAGCCTGACGCACTGATCAGCAAGTGCCTTGGAGCTTCCCCAAAGAAAACATCTCATTTCCGATTCATATAAGAGATTTCATTTCTTCAAAAATAATGCTTTTGCATTGGTAGGACGAGCTTCTCACCTGTTGAGGGGTTACAATAAGTATCCAGGAAAAATGTTTAGTTGTCATTCACAACAGTAGCTTTCGTGTTATTTGGGGTAGAATTTGACTTTGTTAATGATAAGATGTTTGCAGTTGATTAATGTCCTCCTGTGTGAAAGATCCTGTAACACACCTCAAGCAGCTAACAAACCACACAAGCAGTATATTTGTTTATTCAGCTGTGGTATGTCGAATTTGTAAGGGAAATACTCAGTAATCGTTAAGAGAATCTTGTTTCACAAGCCGAAGACACATTCTAATTTGAGTTAGGTTTTGTTGTCACGTGTGCTGAAGTACAGGGAGACTGGAGTACAGTGAAAAGTGTACAAAGTCACCATTCTCCAGTGCCACCTTAGGTGCAAAGGCACCTAGATGCAAAATTGTGGGTATAATGTAGGAAGATAAAGAAATAAAGTTAAAAGTTTGACATCACAGTCCTCCTTAAGTGCCTTAACTATGGGCCTGAATCCAGGCTCTTCCACTCCAACACTGAGACCATCACCAGCACCAAACAGTCAGCCTGCCATGAGTCCCCTCACTGCGCCACTGCCGCAGAACCGTATCACCATTCTTCAGCGCCACCTTGCCTCTACTGATGATGTCACCACCATGAGTGAGCGCTGGGCCAGTCTTGGCAATGAAGCTCTCGCTGGGCTGCCATGTCCGACATTGGGCACTAGGCCCCTCCGTCTGCCACCACCAGCACAACCTTGGCTCCCTCCAACGCCTGGAAAGAAACCTTACCTCCCATGCGCTGGACACCTCAATACCATCCGAGCTCTCTACAGAAGCTAAGGCAAGTTAAAGTAAAAAATAGGCAGAGAAAGAAGAAAAAAAAGTAAAAGCTGACGGAGCTCTGGGCTCCTGGGCTATTACCCTCAATATACACATGAAATCGTAACTATATTTAAACCAGATTTTAGTTCCATTTGAACTATTCAGGAAAGAATATCAAAGGTAAGGGAAGATGTGATACATTAACGGGAGATGGCAAGATAACATTAAGGGAAATGATAATCAGAGAGTGACAGGAAGGGACAGAAAATAAGGTTAAAGGTTGAAAAAAGTAGTAAGAGGGCAGAGCTAAAGTCTCTCTACCTGAATGTGTGTAGCATCATTATAAAACAGATGGGCTGACAGCACAAATAGAAATAAATAGTATGGTCTGATTGCCATTACGGAGACATAGCTCTCAGATGGCAAAGACTGGGGCCTGAATATTTAAGGCTTCATGACATTTTCGAAGGACAGGGAGATAGGAGAAGGTGGAGAGGTAGCTCTGTTAATTAAGGCTGACATTAGTACACAAGAGCAACATGATCTTCATTTTAGAGGTCAAGGTGTAGAAGCAGTTTGGATCTGGATAAGAAATAATAAAGTTGAGAGATAACCTGTAGAATAGTTTGTAAGCTTCCTATATTAACCACATTGTAAGATATAGAATGTAGAGGAAGAAATAATTGATGCCTGTGAGAAAGGTACTATGATAAAAATGGATGATTTTTTGTCATTAGCTGTAATACCAACCAATAGTTTGGGTAAACTGCAAACACCAAACTTCCTAACTAGGTAGGGATATTTTCTAATCACTTCAACCCATACATCCAGGCTCAGAAGTATGGAGAGTGCCACTGTTTCACACGAGCCCTTAAAAACCCTTCCTCGATAATTTCTAATCAGCCTGATCAAAGATGTTATTATACACGTGTGGATCATTTGCAACTTGATCCCAGCCTCCTGGCTCATTGGTGGGGACACTACTGCTACACCATAACAGCCCTTAAACATCCTTCCTATGCTGAAACTAAGGGCTTATCTAATTAGCAGGGGTAAAAGATAACACACTATTGTGTCTTAATCAGTGGAGATACTTGCCCTAACAACAAGATGTAGTTTATTGCAAACGTACAAGCTTTGTAATTATACCTATCAGCAGTCAGAGATGGCACATCTATCTTAATCAAGACCTCATGCTAGACTGTTCTCCATCTAAAGACTGTGTGATATCATTAGAGTGGATGGAGTTTAATGCAGCTTCAATATTAAGTCTTTAAGAATCATTATCTTATAAAATGGTCAGATTACCAAAAGTAGTCTGAAAAGTAAGTTCATGAGATGTTTTCAGTCCAGTTTCTTAGAGCAGCATGTTCTGAAATCAACCAGAGAGCAGGCTGTTGTGGGTCTCAGACTGTACATTAAGGTGGACTAATTAATTACCTCATAGTATAAACACCCCTGGGTACCATTGATCAAATCATGATTTAATTAAGTTTGAGAGAGAGAAGAGTGGGTCTAAGACTATAGTGGTTTAAATTTAAATAAAGACAATTATGAGTATATGACAACTGAACTGGCTAACATTTTCTGGGAAATTAGAATAAGGGATGGGTCAGTAGCTATGCACTGGCAGATATTTATATTATTTATAAAATATATTTTTTGATAAGAAAGGATGATTCTGGAGGAAGGCTGCACAATCGAAGCAAACAAAGACACTTCATGATAGCATCAAATTGCAAGAAGTCTACAATTCTGCAAAGATTCTGCAGGTCAAAATGTTGGAAAGTAATTTTTAAAAATAAAAACAGACGTAAAAGGTATAAAGACAGAAATATTGGTGTTTGAGAGAAGCATCACTAGAAATATAAAAACAGATAGTAAGAGTTTCTACTGGTATTTTGAAAGGAAAGGAGAATCTTACGTGAGCATTGGGCCTGCAGAGGGAAAGTGAAGGGAGTTAGTAAAAGAAAATAAAGAAACAAAACAAATAAATGAAACAGCTTAATTGAATAGATGTATTGCACCTTGAATATCCTGGTTATTTGTAGAACACGCTGCATTAAGAAATTGCTGTAAACTCTCCATATACTCACTATCCAGGTTACTACAATGTGGAGGATACAAAGAACATGCCAGAAATAACTGCAAGCCAAGAGGTCGAAGGGAGGAAGGACCTTAAACTAGGTAGAACCACCAGGATGAAGATACTGAGAAAATTATTAGAACTAAAAGCTGTCAAGTCCCCAGGTCCTCATGGGCTTCATCTAGAGTCTTAAAGTAGATGCATTGCTTTAAATTTTCCAAAATTCCCTGGATTCTGGAAAGATCCCATCAGATTGAAAAAAATGCAATTTTAAATTTCTATTCAAGAAAGGTGGGAGACAGAAAGCAGGAAACGACAGGCTAGTTAGCTAGATATCTATTGCAGGGAAAATGGTTTGAACTTAGTAAAGAGGTTAGAGCAATGCATGCAGAAAATCTCAGTGCAATCAGACAGAGTGAACATGGTTTTGTGAAAAGGATATCATGTTTGACCAATTTATTAGAGTTCTTTGAGGCATCAAATACATGGTGGCTAAATGTGCTCATGACACAAAGATAGGACAGGACAGTAAGATAAAGGAGTCTCTAAAACAATATAGATGGATTAAGATACTGGCCACATTTGGCAAATGGAGCATAATGTAGGAAAATGTGAACTTGTCCACTTTAGTAGGAAGAATGGAAATGCAACATATTATTAAAATGAAGAGTGATTTCAGAACTCTGAGGTATAGAGGGTTTTGAGTGTCCTACTACATAAACCATAATATGTTAGCATGCAGTTGCAACAAGTGGATTAGGAAGACAAATTCAATATTATTGCAAGGAAATGGAATATCTAAGTAGGAAGGCTTTGCTACTATTTGACATGGTATACTGTGAATGGTTCCTTCTTCTTTATACAAAGACACAATTGCATTAGAAGCTGTTCAGAGAAGATTTACTGGACTCATTCTTAATATGAAGGGGTTATCATTTGAGGCAAGGTTGATCAGGTTTGGTCTACATCCATTGAAGTTTAGAAAAATGAAAGCTGATTTTATTGAAATATATAAGATCCTGATGAGGCTTAACAAAATGAATGCTGAAAGGATGATTGTCTTTTTGGGAGGGGCTAGAACTTAGGAGCAGAATTTTAAAATGATGGACCTCCTTTTTAAGATGGAGATGAGGAGGTTTTTTTCCTGTCAGAGGATCATTAACCTGTGCAACTCTCTTTCCCAGAGAACAGTGACTCTTCTTTAGATGGTACTCAAAGGGTTAGGCAGGAAAATGGAATTGGGCAACATTGAATCGGTTATGATCTTATCAAATAATGGAGCTGTCTTGAGGGGCCAGATGGGCCTGCTCCTGTTTCTAATTGTATGTGGTATGAAAGAGTAATAAGTCAGGCTAATGTGGAGCGTATAGCACAAGATGAGGCATCTGGAACTGCAATTTACAGGGAGGTTATTTGGTAACCATCTACTCATGAGGCGAGCAATATTGCTTGCGCTCATCAGTTCTGCACTTGCTTGAATTTCTGTCTCTGAGTCTTTCCAGATGTGAGCAACTGAGCTTTGTCCCATTCGCCAGGCATCTGCTCCACTTTGCATCGAGACAGTCACTGAAACTCTAGCACCACATTGTTCATATCTTTCTCAGTGGAAGCAGTCAAACAAACCAAGTTCTATCATTGAACACAAGGAGCAATTAATAAAATGGACATGACACAAACCACCCCATGTGACCACACACTGAATTTCATGCATAGCAAAAGCTTTCATTTTATTATGCCCAAGATCCATTGATAGTGACTGCATTATCTGGCACTTCTCAGCACCCAAAATATTGAGGACGACCAAATCCAGTTGTAAATTGCTATAATGTAATCTGTACCAATTGCTGTAGTACCATGTGTCTTATTGCATTTGCCCCCCAAAGCAAGTCCAGTTTTCTTTTGAATTATCAACCATGGCTGCATAGGATTCCCTGATCACCAATAAACCACTTGGAGACATATGAAGTTGAATTGAATTAGCGTTTATTGTCATGTACACTCGAATGAATGCAGTGAAAAGTTTGTAATGTTGCCACTTTGTTGCCATGTTAGGTACAGTGTACCTAGGTACAGATACTCAAGTATGTGTTACAGACTTGAGAGAATCATAAATAAAAGTTCAGTGTAAGAATAAAGAAATTTTCATTTTAAAAAAGCACTTGAAGTTTAGTCTTTTCACCAAGTCCATGCCAGCTTCAGACCACCTGGTCCAAGTCTCTAGAACACGCTGGGTTTCAAACCTCGAGCCCCAACTGGAGCATCTTGCACTGCCGCCATCTTGAATTCAAGTTGTGACACTCGATACAGCTGCTGGTTACATATGTATGCACCTTGAGTTTGTGGCACTAATCTACCAGATAATACAGTCACTATTAACGGATATTGGGATAATTAAATGAAAGCTTTTGCTACGCATGAAATTCAGTGTGTGGTCACATGGGGTGGTTTGTGTCATGTCCATTTTATCAATTGCTCCTTGTGTTCAATGATAGAACTTGGTTTGTTTGACTGCTTCCGCTGAGAAAGATATGAACAATGTGGTGCTAGAGTTTCAGTGACTGTCTCGATGCAAAGTGGAGCAGATGCCTGGCGAATGGGACAAAGCTCAGTTGCTCACATCTGGAAAGACTCAGAGACAGAAATTCAAGCAAGTGCAGAACTTGATGAGTGCAAGCAATATTGTTCGCCTCAATACCGCAGAATGCTCCTGTAGTTGGGCTGTTCTATGTCACCTGCAGAAATTTGAAAAAAAACACTTGGCCACAAGCCCATCAGGAAGTGGTCAACACATAGTGTCCTTAAGAGCCTGCAGGAAAAGGAGAGGATGCTCCCTGAGCAGACTGTCAAAGTCATTCAGCAGAACGTCCCATCACCAGAATTTTCCAACAAGCACCAAGACATTGCCTGGCTGGTGATGAGAATGGCACTGCCTATGAGATCCTTCATGTACACCTGGAGTCTCTGCCCCACTGCATGCTGTCCTTGAAGAAGCTGCCAGAGTGAGGAGTGGGTCAGATAGGGACAGACATACCCTTCTGGAATGTACAAAGGAAGTCTGGAGAGAAATGCGGTTATTTTTGCTGAGGTGCGTCCCGAGCAGATCGATGACACAGGGCTCTGTGCTCTACAGTCTTCCCTGGGACGCACACCGAGACAAACCTCGACTGCGCCTGGAGGACCATCAACTCAGTGAAAGACACTCCCTGGTCTGCCTGAAACTTGTTGATATTCCAGAACAAGAAGTTGACCCAGTCTGAGTGTTGCAGGCTGGCACATTCGCAGGTCCAGGGACTATGTTCTGAGGAATGCATTAAAGCTTGGGGTGCCAAGGCGCAGTGGGGAAAGACCACTATCTAAGGTCTTTCTTCCAAAGTTAAATGGTCCATTCAGTTATCAGACCCTTTCACTGCCTCAAATGCATGTAAATATTGTCTTGTATATGTAAGAATTGTCTAAGATTTGTTTGTTCTCCATATGTAAAGACTGCACAGAATTGAAGTGCTGTAGTGACTATGTATGTATATAACAATTTTGTGAATAAAGTACTTCTTTAAAATTAAAAATAGTAACTAGCCAATAGTATTTGGATCAGGAGCTGTATTTGGTTCTGACAGCAGAAACATTCCAAAGGTGGCAAGCTTCTACCCAGACTCTCAGGTGTAAAGAGTGCGTGTGTAAGGCAGGCCATATCATGATAATGGCAGTTAGACTTCCCTTAACTGTCATTTTGCAAACATTGACCTCTGCTGATATTGCATTTCTTGGAATGGGGGAGAGTGTATTGACTGCCTGTGCTACCTTCCTCCAGACAGCCTGGAACACAATATATGGACCATGGTGTCTACAACATCAAACAAGCCGGCACATTGGACCTAGGCTGTCACTCAATCTGTGGGCACTGTCAATAATCTGTGTAGGACTGTGACTGTAAACATTGCAACTCCATGGGGAACCTGACACTTTGACAAGCCAGATAATAATCATTGAAACGGATCTGTTCTTGGTGTGTAGTTCTATACCCTCTGATCCATTCTTCGTGATTCACGCTCTGCTACTTTTCCTGCTTCATTTTAATAGCTCTACCAGAGGAAGATTAAGGAGCTAAATTCAGTAGAATGATTAGTTTGGAACCAGGAAGAAAGGAATTATGACAAGTTTTTACTTGTCTGAAGTAATTAGAAATCTAATTTATTATCTCCAAATCTGGAGCCAGTTCCTTGACAGTATTATTTCCCATATATTAAATTGATATAAGAAGGAAATCAGTTTGTGCAACAATTTCCTTAGATAAAAGCAAATATTATTCTATAGGTTGCCTAGAGTTGTCTGCCGTCAAGGCCAAAGGTTAACGGGGGCTTAGTGAGGCTCCATGTATGCATACAGTCAGAGAGTCAAAGAGATGTACAGCACAGAAATAGACCCTTTGTTCCAACTTGTCCATGCCAATCAGATATCCTAAATTAATCTAGTCCCATTTGCCAGCACTTAGCCCATATCCCCCTAAACTCTGCCTATTCATATAACCATCCAAATGCCTTTTAAATGCTGTAATTGTACTGGCATCCACCACTTCCTCGAGCAGCTCATTCCATATACGCATCACCCTTTGTGTGAAAAAGTTGCCCCTGAGATCCTTGTAATTTTAGTCAACTTGTCTAGAGATGTAACAACACTCTAAAGATGTGAGGCATACATTGTTTCGGAGAGGTCTCTGGAAAGCAGGACAGTCAGGACAAAGCAAACCAGGCCTCCTTTTCCACAGTAGTCAGTTGCCTGTTTTCTGTGATTTAACAGCCAGACAGTCATAGAGCCATACAGTCATAGAGTCATAGAGTCATAGAGTCAGAGAGACATACAACCATAGAGCCATTGAGTCAATGAGTCATAGTCAGAGAGTCATAGAGGCATAGAGTCAGACAGCCAAAGAGTCAGAGAGCCATAGAGTCATAGAGTCATAGAGTCATAGGGCCATAGAGCCATAGAGTCATAGAGTCTTAGAGCCATACAGTCATAGAGCCATAGGGTCATAGAATCATAGAGTCATAGAGCCATAAGCCATAGAGTCAGACACTCATAGAGCCAAATAGTCATAGAGTAATAGTGTCAAAGAGTCATAGAGTAATAGTGGTTAGCACTGCTGCCTCACAGCGCCTGAGACCCGGGTTCAATTCCCGCCTCAGGCGACTGACTGTATGGAGTTTGCACATTCTCCCCGTGTCTGCGTGGGTTTCCTCCGGGTGCTCCGGTTTCCTCCCACAGTCCAAAGATGTGCAGGTCAGGTAAATGTAGGGGTATGGGTGGGTTGCGCTTCGGCGGGTCGGTGTGGAAATGTTGGGCCGAACGGCCTGTTTCCACACTGTAATGTAATGTAATAATGTAAAATGTAATAGAGCCATAGACCATAAAGTCATAGAGTCATAGAGTCATAGAGCCATAGAGCCATAGAGTCATAGAGTCATAGAGTCATAGAGTCATAGAGCCAAAGAGCCATAGCGTCATAGAGTCATAGTCGTAGAATCATAGAGTCATAGAGCCATAGAACCATACAGTCATAGATCCATAGAGTCAGAGAGTCATAGTCATAGAGTCAGAGAGTCACAGAGTCAGAGAGACATAGAGCCATATAGTCTTAGATCCACAGAGTCATAGTGTCAAA
>NC_057726.1:50237564-50255457 GCF_004010195.1 Chiloscyllium plagiosum
ATAACTCAAATCCTCCAACCCTGGCAACATTCTTGTAAATCTTTTCTGAATCCTTTCAAGTTTCACAACATCTTTCTGATAGGAAGGAGACCAGAATTGCACACAATATTTCAACAGTGGCCTAATCAATGTGCTCTACAGATGCAACATTACCTCCCAATCCCTGTACTCAATACTCTGACCAATAAGGGAAAGCATACCAAATGCCTTCTTCACTATTCTATCTACCTGTGACTCCACTTTCAAGGAGCTATGAACCTGCACTCCAAGGTCTCTTTGTTCAGCAACACTCCCTAGGGCCTTACCATTAAGCGTATAAGTCCTGCTAAGATTTGCTTTCCCAAGATGCAACACCTCGCATTTATCTGCATTAAACTCCATCTGCCACTTCTCAGCAGATTGACCCATCTGGTCAAGATCCTGTTGTAATCTGAGGTAACCCTTTTCGCTGTCCACTACATCTCCAATTTTCAAGTGTGCTGGACAACCACTTTGACAGCTCCTGTGGAAAGATAGGTACAAAGGCTATGTGTGAGGTCAGGGTGCAGGGAGGGCTGGATGCCAGGTATGTAGGGTGTCAGATAGGTGGAGGCATAGTGTCAGGGTGCCAGTCTATAGAGCATAGGGTACCAAAGCACCAGAGGCCGAATGTCAGGGTGCCAGGTTGCAAGGTGGGAATAGGGCCAGCTAAGTGATGAAGTGTTTAGGGTAGTTAAGGCAGGTAGGAGATATTAAGTCTGGCAGGAGTGGTGATGGGAGGATGTAATGTCCTAGGGAATGGGGGAAGAGGGGTACAGTCAGGTCTTGGGCGAAAAGGGCAAGTTTTGGGGATAGTTGTTGGATCCGGATGTTTGGGGGGGAGCCGATCAAGACCAATGGTCGGATGGGGGAGGGTGTCATTTCATATGCAGGAGGGTAGATGGTGTTGGGACCTGGAGAGCAGAGAGTGACAGGACACTGAGGAGGAGCAGAGGCTGTTTCGAGTCTCTGGTTAGAGTGGGGATGTCAGGACTGGTGGTGGGGGAATAGTGGTTTCAGGTTCCTGTTGGGTAGGTCCTGTGGTATTTTGGGGATGTCAGGTCAGGGTCTTGATGTAGGAGGTCTGGGAGACATGTATTTGATTGTGTTAGTGCTAAGTTGGGGGTGAGTTTAATAGTTACTCTGGTGTTAGGCTTGTCTTTTAATAGCCTAATACTTTTGAGTAATTATTTAATTAACTGCTGCAGAACTTTCTAGATTCTATGATTTAAGTGGAAAGTTCCACGCACAGGGAAATTGTCCATCAGAAGCTTCAATCTCCCAGGTAATTCCTTCAGCGTCTGTTATGTTGGAGATTTTGCAGTGTTCCCACACACAAATCGCAACCATGCTGCAGAAGCAATTTTCCAACCATTGGAAAATCCAGCTCAATATTTTCAACCATTGTCATGTAATATCTCCCATTCTTTGACCTCTTCCCAACCCCAGGACCAACTTGTTCCTCCTTCCTCTCATCCCTTTTCAATGGCTTAAAACCCAACATAATGCTTGTCTCCTATAATTATAGGAGTCATATTTGATTCAGAGCATGATTCCTGTTTCTTTCTCCCTGCGTATGCTATTAGATCTGCTGAATATTTCCCAGTACTTCCTGCTTCAATACCATATGTATAGAGGCACATATACAAAGGTACATCAATGCAATTTGCCTAGTAAATAAGATGGACAGTAAAACTAAAAAGCACATATCTAAAAGCAAGAATTTTCTCCTTCATCTCTAGTAATATTTAGCTAGTGCCTGCAAATCACATCAATTCATTACAAGGGCAGCCACATTGACAATGAATGAAACGTCAATTGAAAGACCCATCACTGGCTGAAATCACCTCAACCTTTTAAATCAGTCAGTATAGGCTAAATACTTACTGACCTAGAGTCATAGAGTTATACAGCACGGAAACAGGCCTGTCAACCATGCCAACCAGATATCCTGAACTGATCTAGTCCCATTTGTTTCCTCTGCAAAGACTTTTTTATCCCGAGGATGGAATGTCTAAAACTAGAGAACATAGATTTAAGGGGGGAGGGGAATGATTTAAAAAGGACCTGAGGGGTAACTTTTTCACGCAGAGGGTGGTGCATTTTTGGAATGAGCTGACAGAGGAAATAGCGGAAGCTCGTACAACTACAGCATTTAAAAGGCATCTGGATGGGTATATGAATAGGAAAGGTTAAGAGGGGTATAAGCCAAGTGCTGGCAAATAGGACTAGGTTCATTTAGGATATCTGGTCAGTATGGATGAGTTAGACCAAAGGAACTGTTTCCATGCTATATGACTCTCTATGGCAAAAAAAACTTCCTGAGCCTTGTGGAGAGAAACCCTCAATGAAGCCTGACACAATTGATGTTTATCCAAAAAAAAAGTAGGTTCAGTCCTATTTCCCAAGGAGGTAAACATGTAAGTTAGCTCGCTGAGCTGGAAGGTTTGTTTTCAGACATTTCGCCACTCTGACTAAGTAACGTCATCAGTGAGAGTCTCCGGTGAAGTGCTGGTGGTATGTCCCTCCTCTCTATTTATAGGTCTTGGTTTCTTAAGATGGGTGATGTCATTTCCGGTTTTATTTTCTCAAGGGAAGGTATATAGGATCTAACTCATGTGTTTATTGATGAAGTTCTGGTTAGAATGGTTCTTAGAGGCATGACACTCTAACCAGAACTCCATCAATAAACACATCAACTTAGACCCCCATCTACCTTCCCTTGAAAAAAAAGAACTGGAAATGACATCACCCACTTTAAGAAACCGAAACCTATAAAAATAGGGAAGAGGGACATAGCATTCAGCACTTCATTGGAGACTCTCACTGATGATGTTACAATGTCTGGTGGTGAAATGTCTGAAAACAAACCTTCCAGCTCAGCGAGCTAACTTACAGACTTATCAATGTGAGCTACAAATCTTCTCAACGATCTCTATCCCATGGATGTTTTTAGATATATACTCATTCAAATTAAACATTTTTATTGTGAACGCTTATTTCATTGCTGCACAGTTTTGTTACCATGAAACATGTGTATAGATCTGAGGGGTGGGGAAGAATTTAGAAATGTACATAGGACAAAATTGGCTTAATTAAGGTGAGACAACATGGATTTGTTCGGAGCAAATTGTGTTTAATTTGCTGGAGAAGATGGTGATTTAACAGTAAGGATTAACGAGGGTAACCCTGCTGATGTCGTGTACATGAACTTCTGGAGAGACCTTGATCAAGTGTAGCACCATAAATGTGTGAACAAAGTGATAGGTCGTTGAACAAAAGGGACAGAAACAATATGGGGTGAAATTAGGCTGGGTGACAGGAAAGAGTGTATTGATTTTTTTGGTGTTTATCAAATAGAAGAAGTATTGAAGTTCCCCAGTGGTCAGTGCTGGGATCCTTACTTTTCCTTAAATATATTAATGACCTTGACGTTGGTGTGCAGACCATGATTTCAAAATTGTGCCTTTGTGTCATAAGCATAGCACAATGGAGATAGCAATCTTTACGAGGTTGTCTTCTTAAAACATGTTTTTCTAACTTAGATATCTGTGAATTAATGATCTCAAAAAGACAACCAAGCCCAGCCTCCCGGCTCCAGTGGAAAACAGCAAAAAGCTGGATTCTCTCAGCTCTTAGTGGTCAAAGGAATCTTCAAATGATCTGGTGCTTTTAACTAAAACCTGGCACATAAACATAATTTATGATAACAGCTATTTGCATGCTGCAATATGTATTGTCATTTACATATTTTAGAAAGGAAGGTAATCATTTACATCCTGATGTCTGTGCGTTCAAAACATCTTCTAGAAATAGAATTTAAAGTTGTCCTTCTAACCTGACACTCTTTCTGGGCAAGTGGAAAGGATCCTATTGAAAGGATCCTAAGACGGGAACAGTTCAAGGGGCACCTTTGATACTTATTCTTTCTCCCTTTACTGATACTCAGTTACAAACTCAGGCAGACTCTCCTTCCTAACTTGACATGCCACATATTACTATGGAAATACGACGTTCGACTGGGTGTGTTACCTGTGCAATTATAAAACCTGTTCTTCTTGAGTTGCTGCTCATGTCCCTGAGGCAGCAACAGCCCAGTTCCAAAGCCCAGCCCAGCCCAGCATTTCACAGTAAGTAGGCCCACTGACTCCAACTTTCACAAGCATCACAATGTAAATCAGCTTTCTCCGTCTCCCCCCACCCCAGCTAATCGAGACAGTGAAATCTTTGTTCCACGAGACCTACTGCTTGAAGTAATATGTATCCTTGTAAAGATATGTGTTTTGTTACATGTTTATTTTCTGCTGTATTTCTTGGTCTCCACACACCATTAGCCACAGCTTGAGTAGGCACCTTTAGCTTGTCGAAGGATGGAACTGTGTTAAAATAAAGTGAGACATTAAACCTCCCGCCAAAGAATAAAAGCACATAAGTACATGGCCTCTCGCTGCATAATCTGGTTCTGCTACTCACATCAAAAGTTGCACATTGGTAGAGTGGAATTGTTATTAGTATAGGGCAAAAAAGTTATGATTGTTTGGGTCTGTATCTATAATTTAGAGGAAGTTGAAGGGACTTATGTGACCTACTCTGAACTCTCCCTGACGACACACCTGGGTGGTTTGACTGCTTGAGATTAAAAGGTCTAAGCTGAGGATAGAGGGGGTGTTTCGGGATAGTTATACCACAAAGAAGCAGCAAGGTGTTTACACTTGGAGACAGCAGCCTATCTGCCCATCAGTATATAGATTAGGTGTCTTCGAACTCCTCGGAAATTATTGAGAATATTCCATTGTAACTAACTGTGCTTCAAATCATCCATTTACTTGCAGGATAAAAGAGAGCTAGAATTTCAAAAATAGCTAACTGGCATTTCTACCTGGATGGCACAACTGGTGAACTTTGCCATGATGTGGAGGTGCCAGTGTTGGACAGGGTTTGCACATTCAGAATACACAACAACGCAGAGTGGCCGAGCAGAAGCTGATAGCCAAGTTCTGTACCCATGAGGATGGTCTTAACCGGGATCTTGGGTTTGTGTCACACTACAGGTGACCTCACTACACTATACACTCTCACACACACACTCACACACACTCTCTCTCACACACACAGACTATCTCTCTCTCTCTTCCTCACATGCATGCACACACATATAAGTCTATGGGATGAATTTGCATTGCAGATTTGTATTCACAAATACATTCTATTTTGTTCAAAAAGCACACAATCTGTAGGCAGTCAGTCCATATAACATTTTATAAATTCCTACTTTGGAAATAGAACCAGTCTGATTCAAGATTGGAATACAGTCAGACTCTAACCTCACACCTTTACTGCATCATCTGAGCTGGGCTGTCACTTTTTTTATAAAACCTTATGTTATCTCCAGAATGTGTTTTGAAAGAAATTCTGGGATTTACATATCAATGAATTGAAACCTGCAACCCATTCTAAAAGATGAAAGACTTAACAGCAATCTAGATTTTATCAATATATTACATCAGAGTATGACACAATGATCTTTTGCTATAAATAGTGTGTCCTATGATCCTGCCCCATTAGCTGCCTGATGAAGGAACAATTCTCCAAAAGCTTGTACTTCCAAATAATCCTGTTGGACTATAACTTGGTGTTGTGTGATTTTTTATTTTGCCATGGCTATTGGTCTTTGAGATGGAAAGCATTCAAAAGAAGCTAGTTGATTTGGTTTGTGGGCTTTCCTAAATTATCACTGAATGTCATTGACAGGTTAGTCTGCCAGGTTCCAGGAGAGAGTGAAGAGAGCAGCAAGGGGCCATGGTTATCATGCAGGAATGCAGGTGGAATCTCACATTGGATTGAAAAGTCTATGCTCTTAAGAGTTAAAATGAAGCTGGAAGATTCATCAAGCTTGTCCTGGAGGGAGAATCTCCAGTAACACTCTTACCAGGACGGATGGACAGTTATCAGATTGAGAGAAGTAAAGTGCAGAAGAAATCCCTCAGAAAATAAGATAGATTTAGATTGATTCTGTGGGACCTAATGTCTACTTAAAAGACAATGTAACATATCTGACAGTATATTCTTTCAGTTGTATTAAAGGTTCTGTTCTATAGCTTAAAGTAGAGTTTGAGCACAAAGTTAGTATCTAATACTACTTGTGAAGTACCTAATTATTTAATAATACTTCAGTGCAGTACTGAAGGAGTCTTGTGTAGCTGAAAATGCCATTGTTTAGAGGAGGGAACAGGTTGAGGCCCTGTCTCCTGCATTTAGGTACATGTAAAAAAAAATCTCTTGGCTCTATTTGAAGAGCAGCAGGAAGATTACTGGTTACTTAGCCAATATTTTATTCTACAAACAAAAGAAAGGAGCTGCCTTTCACAACCACTGGATGTCTCACAGTCTTTTTAATTTTAATGTGTGGGCCAGGGTTTTATGGGGCGGTAGTGGCCCAATCCATTAGCAGGGTCAGCCCTACCTCTGTCCATCATAGAACCCCTGACTTCATCTTGTGTTTCTCGGGCAACTAGCTGCCTTCAATCAGAGCTTAAAGAAAGAGGTCTCACTCTCCTAACAGCTTCCGGCAAATCAGACATTCACAGCTCTCTGGTTTCGACATGCCCCCTGAAGCAGTGGTTATTACTGGTACTGCAGGAGGCCTGGAGTAATGACGTAGTGGATAAAATAACAATGGCGACAGGAAGGGGTCCTGAGTAGCCACTTTATGGCTTCAATTGACCTCAGGGTTGGAGGGCTATTTTCCCTGCCACGGTCAAGTGCAGCAGTGGTGGATAGACTACAGTCAAATCATGTCCTGATAGCCAATTCCAATCTTCCACCACCCTCAGCCTCCGCAGGAGGTGGCCCTCAGAAAATCCAAGCCTTACTCCCTTTTAGTAA
This sequence comes from Chiloscyllium plagiosum, assembly GCF_004010195.1. Taxonomy (NCBI): domain Eukaryota; kingdom Metazoa; phylum Chordata; class Chondrichthyes; order Orectolobiformes; family Hemiscylliidae; genus Chiloscyllium; species Chiloscyllium plagiosum. Next base: position 50,244,468 of record NC_057726.1, read on the forward strand.
TGGAGGAACCGCAGCAGTCAATTTGTACACAGGAACTGCCACAAACAACAATGCCATAGTCCAGATTCCTTCTGTGATGCTGACTGAGGGATAAATATTGTCTATTCTTCTTTGAAATGGTGCCATGAGAACTTCCCACATCCACACCAGCAGACAGAATGGGCCTTGATTCAACGTCTCACCTGAAAAGTGACAATGCAGTGGCCCTTCAATATTACACTGGAAGGTCAACATCAGTGGTCGTGTTCAAGTGGGACTTGAACCAGGAACCTTTTGGCCAAGAGGCAGGTACTAGAACTGAGCTTTGGCTGTCACCAAATATGCAGTACACAGATTATCTGGTCACTTAACTAATTTATCATTTCTGATATCCTTCGGTGTCTAAATTAGCTGTCATCTTTGCTTATAACAGCACTGCACTTCACAAAAAAAATCCATTAAGTGTGAAATGTTTTTGGATGATTTTGGATTTATCCTGAGAGGGTGCTGAAATGCTGGCTTATTGGAAATTCTTTCATTTAGTCATTGGTGCAGTCATCAGAACTAAGAGTCTTCCCAGTACATTTTGCTTTCTTTCAGTTCAAAAGACATTTTATCATCACAGTAATGCTACCCCAAAGGGTTACTTCTCTATTTGTGCAGCTTACAGACTGAGAGTGTCCCAGGCTTGATTCCTGGTCTAAGCTGTCTCAGCTGATGTCAGATGGAAACAGAGTTAAAGATGATGCATTTGCCCTCACACTGCTGACTATTGGATGGCCAAATAGCTTTGATTCACACTCATGAACAGTATCCAGCAATCCCTGCTGGATATCCAGATCAGGTTTGACTACTATGCCATCCATGATTAAAATATCCCACAACCATACGCTGTACTGACCAATGGATTCAAAGTGATGAGTTTGACTGAAGTATGAGAAGACAGAGGTTGCCTATTGCAACCCCTTCAGCAGAGGTTGCAAGAGAAAAACCAGGAAGAGAATGGGAACATCTTACAGTGTACATTCAGGCATGAACTGATGAAAAAATTAAATGCTCAGTGTGATCCCAAAGGAGGTAAGCAAGCAGCTCTAGACATAATGTCAGCATTTGCATAGATTTCACCTCACTGCTGGATTCAGGCCAGAAAATCAAATAGTGCTTTGGTAGCACAGGAATTGAGTACTGTGGAAACAGAGACGTACTGTTGAAACGTTTCATCCCATACTCATCAGGACAGAATCAAGAAGACCAAAACTCCCTGGGAACGACAACTTAAACTGTAGGAGTAAAGGTTACTGATTAGGTGGCAAGTGGATTCCGGTTGGTCCAAGAGTCACCATGGAGAATACACCAAGGAATGCTTAAATGGCAAAGTTTTCTTTAAATTCAAATTAAGTACCATGAGGCTACACTCCTTTATATTTTGAAGATATGATTTCAAAAGCATTGAGGTTAGAGCCGTTGCATATTGGACAAACTGCTTAAATTCCCCGGAAGACAAACTGCTTAAAAATGCAAAGCCCTTCAAGATGGAGGCAAGAAAACAAATCGTTCACTCCCAGGAGGGTTTGAAAAGAAAGGCGTCCTTCAATCCAATCACCCATCAAAACTCATCACAATCTCAGGAAAACATCAGTGAATGTAAAATACTAATCATCAACTCCATGGTTATCATAAACATCCGAGGAATTTTTGCAATTACATATTGAAACTAATATATCAGAGAGAGCTTTTTGCAGATAACTACAGAGAAGCTGCTGTTTCTGTTTTCTCTCTCTGAATAAAAGATTCCATCAGAAACAGTGAATAATCTTCAAGAACTAGAGAATTTTCACCAGTTGCCTCGCTACTATGACTGACTGCATCCAGCTAAAATGAAACAGTCTTAACTGAAAAACGTACATTTCAAAGACTCTAAACCATATGCTCTTATGTGCCTTTATATCAGATACTGTTCACCTTCAACTTTATATGTGTGTTTTAGAGGGTGGAGTCCAAATAACTGAACAAAGGTCATATGCTTGACATCACACTTTAATCTATTTCCCTTGGGTTTAACAGTTAATAAATTTGCTCTTCCTTTGACATGCAAAAATTTTATTGATCTCAGGAAAAATAGTTGACTATATTCTTAACTGAAGAGAGCTTTAGCCTTGAGGAAAAAAAACTTAAACTTTCGACTAACCACAAAGGGGAACAAGTTCACCCTATCTCACTAGATCATGACAGAAACTGATCTACCATTGTTCCTGCTTTAAGATGAATCTACGTCACAGCTCATCATGGTGTATGATCTATCTGATAGACTTGCTGTTATCATCCTCTTTCTCAGTGGGGATTGGCAGGGCCTGCTTGACGTATTGTAATAGAGGATATTCACCTTCTAGCCTGGCGAGATAAGGGTCTTGACTTAAACAAGATGTAGTTTATTGCATGACAAAAACTGAGTGCAAGTTATATTGATACAATAGGTATGGCCACTTGGACAATAAGGAAGTTTTAAGATGCAAAGCTGTTCTCCCCACATGAATCCCCATGATATCATCATTTTGGTCCTTAGTGTACACCTCGGCTTTAACCCTTTCAGATCCTAATTACACATTTGTATGACAGTTCCCATAAACCAATGAAAATGACTGGAGAGGGGTAACTAAATGGTTCCTTCAAAAGCTATCGAAGAATGGCAAAAGGTTTTCTTTGCTCTGTAATATTAAAGGGAATATATAAATGCTTTCACGAACAGGGTGAGATTATTTACATAAAGTTATGGGCTCTGAACTTGAAAGAATTAAAAGATATACATTAGAGGTGATGTATTTAGTGCAAAAGCCAGGAATACAGAAATTGTGAAATGGATGGTGAAATATTTAGAGGTGTAAATTGTTTTATAAGCTCAATTAGATTAGATTTCCTACAGTGTGAAAATAGGCCCTTCGGTCCAACCAGTCCATACTGACCCTCTGAAGAGTAACCCACCCAGACTCATTTCCCTCTGACTAATGCACCTAACACTATGGGCAATTTAATATGGCCAATTCACCTGACCTGCACATCTTTGGAGTGACCTGCACACTTATAAGTGCTTTAGGAGTTTGGAGTAACCTTACCATGATGTCGCAGAGCTATTCCTCACTAATAGCACAGTATGGGCTGACTTAAAGGCATTAGGAGAAAGAAAGGAGCTTACAGAATTTATGGAAGAGTCTTTCAGCTGATGTAATGGTAAGATTAGAGCATGGTATATGTCTAAATCTCAGGTTTTGTGGCATTCAGGCTTAACACACAATAAAGAGTGTTGTAAGGAAACACTTGCATGAGGATATTTCTTGACCTTCCCTTCTCCTTGGCCAGTCTATCTTGAACCCAAACTCGGGGACATGGCCGAAAGCACATGACAACAGAGACAGTAAGGACACTGAAACAGGTGACATTGGAGCCGTGTAAACTGGAACTGGAATGCCAAAAAAAACAGAAAAAAAGAGAGGAGGAACAGAAAAAAAGAGAGACATAAACAGAACAGCACTGGAAATTGCAAGTGGAATTCCAGCGAAGGGAAAAAGAGAAAGAGAGGCAGGAACTGGGGAGAAACTAGACGTTTAAATTGAAGTAACTGGAAGGAGAATGGGGAATGCTAATATGTGCCCACTGGTGTGGAAACCACCCCGAACTCAAACAGAAAGGGGGAGCTACTCAAGTTCACTCAGTTAATCACTCTGTTTAATGAAGAAGAAATGGGTGCCTTCTCTATCTCTTTTGAATATATACAAGGCAGTTAAAATGGTCAGTTCAACAATGGACCTTTCTGCTACACAGTGAGCCGACAGGTAAAGCTCACAATGCTCACTCCCTCTTGGAAAAGGAAAATGTAACCAGTTCTGAAGCAGCAGTAATACTGAAGTGGGTACCAGGCTGGTACCAGCCAAATTTGTGTACACTCAGGAACCGACCAGCTGATCTTTAACCAGTTGGCACGGGTGCTTACAATTGTGAAAATATTTGTGAAGTAGTTCCCCTTGAGCAGTTCAAAGACTCCATACTCTTCCCAATCCAAGCTCACATAAAAAGCAATCCTAGCTGATGATCATGAGCTTGTGCACAAGCCATCACCCTAAAGGAAACCCTAGGCTAGTTACCCTGAACCAACCGAGAAGGTGAAAGTGGCAGAGTGACTGGAAACTGAGCACCCCTGAGAGGGAAGGGTCTCTGGGAACATAAGGATCTCTCCCCGGCCAGAAAGGCTCATGAGGAGAGGAGAAGGGCAGGAAGCGTCTGTGTGTTTGAATTGCATCCCAGCCAAGGCGACTACTCTGACTGCAGCAGCAACGACTGGTAGGTGCACTATTGGGAATGCAGTGAACCGAACAATATCCTGGGGATTTTGCATCAAAAGAAAGGGTGATCACATTCCCCAAAGCAGGGCAAGTAAGCACGGTCGTGCCACTAAGGGAGACAGGGGCTAGGCAAATGCTACTGCTGGCAAGAGGGATGATTTATCCACCAGGAAGTGCAGTATGTGTCACATTATTGAGAAAGGGTATCGAGGGAGAGCACAAGACTATACCCTTACACTGGCTGCATCTGGAGAGCAACTCTGTCAGAACAGGGAGGCAGCCGTAGTTTGCCTGGAGTTGGAGTTCATCTGTTCCTTAGCAATGTTTTGGTGGAATCAAAGGTGACAGCATTTCAAGTAGTTCAGAGAAACCAAACAAAGTCAGCAGGCTGGGGGCAGAACATTTCAGAGAAAGTTCCTGGTATTTCCTCCAAATGTGGGAAGGTGAGTTTTCTGTCGGTCAGACAAACTCTGTCAGAGAAGTCTAAAGTGGCATTGCAGAAGGTTCATCTACTGCCTGGTTATCTGAAATCTATCTCAGGCGTCATGAAGACTCTAAAGTGGGAATAGACAGGGCTTCCCTGCTTGTAACACAGAAAGTCGTTTCCTTGTTCGACAAGTTAATTCAGGCAATGCAGATTGAAGCTGAGCCAGACGCACGATGAGGTGCCAGTGTGGAATTAGAGAGCCTTTACAGAGTCCAGGAGTGGGCAGTGACCCTCTTGTTAGTGGTGCCACCAAGGTACCCTGGGGGAGATAGCACAAAACATCTCAATAGCTGGGTATGCTGGGATACTGAAAACCCAGGCCTGTACCAGCCAACAGGACACACTTCCCAAGGTAGTGGGAAAACCCCAGCTTAATATTCTGTGCCAGGTTTTAGGAAACCATTCAGAAAGGTGCAAGTGGGCTTGTGTGGAACTCCTTCCCAAAGGAGATGACTAGTATTCCTTACCAACAGAATTAGGTCAACCCACTGTGCTGAGGCCGTTGCCTGAGAACGGAATCAGTGGGGGGTGGGGGGGGGCGAACACAATTCTTTACCCGATATAGATTAGCCACTGAGCTCTAATAATATCAGTGCTCAAATTTCATGTTCCAAATCTTTCAAGAAGCCATGAGTAACCTGTGCATGACTGAGCTAAAGTCCTGAGTGTACCACCGGCAGTCACAGGGGGCGCTAGAAGGGGGAGAAGGGCAAAATGCCATTGAGCATCCCCTCCATGGGATCATGGTCTAGATTTTCTTCTGTCTGGACCAGAGTCTCACCCACTGGTTTACTCTGTTTCAATTAGCTTATAGGCACCAAGTGAGCATCCTCTGAAGCTAATCAAGTAGTTGTGGATAGAGTAGAGGGAGGAAGTCTCAATGTTAGGTTACATGACCATGTTCGAGGAGAAAGTGAGGTGTGCAGATGCTGGAGATCAAAGTTGAAACTTTATTGCTGGAACAGCACAGCAGGTCAGGCAGCATCCAGGGAACAGGAGATTCGACGTTTCGGGCACAGGCCCTTCTTCAGGATTCCTGAAGAAGGGCCTGTGCCCGAAACGTCGAATCTCCTGTTCCCTGGATGCTGCCTGACCTGCTGTGCTGTTCCAGCAATAAAGTTTCAACTACATGACCATGTTCCATGAGCGTCTCATGAGAGATTTAATGTGGCTTGAGAGCACTTAAAAAGCTCACAAACCGCTATGAGAAAGCAGGCTGACCATAAGGCAGCAGACTGGGTGCCAGTATTGCAGCTGAAGCTGAGTGAAGCCTGAAAAGCCCAGATCAATGGCCAATACAGAGTAGAAAGATGCATCAGGAAATAAACTCACTAATTGACACCACAGAACACAAGAAAAGACAAAAGCTTTGTCATGCGATGTGATGGCACAATATTACAGCAGGAGGGGAACAAACAGTCTGCCCAATGGTAACAGATTCAGGAACGGTGGTGATGAAGTGTAAGTGAGACCAACATTGTCCAGTCAATAAAGACTGAAATTCGCTTCTTCTACCTAAATATAGAACAGAGAGAAGAAGCAACAAGGCCGAAACTGAATTTGAAACCATCTGACAAATCAACCCATTGTTGCTAGTGACCTCTGGAATGGGGCTGTCCTTCTCCAGGAGAATGAATTAGGAATATAGAGATCAAACCAATACTCTCCAAAAACATGACAAACATGCTAAACGATATTTCACAATAGAAACAGAAACCGTAGGTTACATCTCTAAATCCACCATCCTTCCCTGGCCTGGTCTACATTTGACTTGAAACACATAACAATGTGGTTGACCCTTAACTACCTGTAGAAATGACCACGTAAGGCACTAAGTTCAATTGGGAACCGGCATCAAATGCCAGTCTTGCCAGCAATGCCCACAGTGCTTGTGAGAATAAGATAAAGCAACATTGCAGAGAAATTGAATATGATTGCAAATGCTCTGTTCAGAACTTAAAGAGCTCATGTCGGAAGAGTAAATTCATCTAAACAAGACTAAGAAAGCCAATGTAAGTGAATCTGTTGTTTTTAATTTTCATACCTTGAACTGAAATGTGAGTGGATCTCATTTTTCTTTTTGCTAGCGAAAGCTGTTTGTAATCTATAAGCTTTTCTTCAATGAACTGATTTTTAAAACTTTCAACCAGTTGGACCCTTTGTCAATTGACTGAGACAAAGCAAAAATGTACGGCTATCTTTCAAGTGAATGAGGGAAAACAGGTATATTGCTTTCAGGAAGGTGTGAAAAGAAATACTTCTTACAATCCAGATGCCCATTAAAACCTTTCACAGGTTTCTCAGGAAGATATTAACAAACACATAGACGCAAGGTACCGGACACAATGGCTGTCACAGACGGAACCATCCAATGAACCTCTTGGAAACCAATATTTCACAGGAGGTTCCAAGATCTTTCTGGCACATAATCGAAGAAAAGCTGCTGTCTCCCTATTGTCTCTCGAAAGAGGTCAGCACTGGTCCCACTGAAACAGTTTCAAAGCAAAAAACATCAGCACAACTCTGAGAACTCTTGCTCATTCCTCATGACTGAAAACAACCATTCAACATCAGCCTCAGGTTAAAACTGTAATGCCTCGAAGACAACCAAAGGACTCTAAACTTATTTTATTCCCTTTTATTGGATATTATTTTGACTGAAATGTCTGTTTCCAAGCTGTAGGACTCAATGTGAATATATTCCTTTTGTTTACAAAGGACAAGTTCCTGTGTGTGAGTGTATGTAGTTTGTGGCACAGATAAGTGAGCCTGACCAATAATCTTAAACTGGTTGTTAGTGTAATCTCAGCACAGTCAGGTTTGTTCAGCAAGTGCTGTCCAGACATGGAATCAGATTTAATGTTAGACATTATTTTCTGAGCTCCTTAAGCATGGGTTCTGCTGTTACAAACAGCTAAAGGGATGTGCTGTTTGCTACGATCCGCCAGTTGTGGGACTTAAGACATACACACCAGACTACACTCCGACACTGAAATTCATATCACCTGGTACTCATATGTGTGGGAGACAGAATGTCCATTTTTAGGAGTGCAGTATCATCAAAGTCACAGTCTTTTGATACAGTGGACTCAAATGGGTCACCGTGGATATTAAACTATCACCCTTGAGCACTCTTCCGAGGTTCCTGGTTTTCATTTCAGTTGGTTTCTCAAGCAGATGACTAATCCATTGGGACCAGTTTTATACGGAAGAAACGAGAAGAAAAACTACTTGATAATTCAATTAAACAAAGCTGGAAGATGTGTCAGGACCAAAGTATCATCTAATTTATTTTTACTGGTGAGTGAGCAAAATGCTATCTCCATTAAATTGTTAGTGCTCATGTGATACAGAAATTTAAAGGGGTTAATTTGGATGTGACTTGTGGGGAACCTTTCAGTTTGTTGCCCAGCTTAGTGAGAACATTAGTCTGATTTATGGTGTGCAGCATAAAGTTCAATACTAATAGCAAAGAGGATTTCCTGAGACTTGTTCTACTGACATGCACATTGGCATAACTTAAATTTTGTGAGGTCTTCTTACGTGGATACATTAAAGAAGCAATTTGGTTTCAGTTTTCGACATTTCCTTCGAATATTAGTTATACTCTATACAAGATAGAAGCCAAATGGCTTGCAAAAATCTCAGGGGACATTCTTCACATTCACATGAGGTGCATACATGTAGTTTCAGTGACCCTACCAATTAACAATGACAGGGGATGTCACTGAGGAGGGCAAGGTGTGTATAACAGCTGGCTGATGATCTCTAAGTTGAGTGTGTTTGCTCAGGTTATCAAGCATTTCTATGTAATTGCTCACAGCCACGGCTGTTCCTTCACTCCAATATCTCACCCTGCTGTTTATTTCCTTGTGCATTTGAGATTATGCTATTATCTGTACTGTACATATTCTACAATTGTTACTAACAATACTGCTGTCGAACTGGCATCATGCCAATTACAGAGAACTCATCCGCAATATGTGACCAACCAACATTTGATGAGTTGAACATTGGTAGCTCAGGAATCCAAATTCAAAATGCACAAGAGAAGCTATTTTATCTCCTTGTATGAGTTCATTGAAAGCTTTGGTTTGATGATCATGGTGAGTTGTGGCAATAGACAATTGCTTCCAATCACCTTTGTGTTCACTTAAGGGGGCACAGTGGCTCAGTGCTTAGCACTGCTGCCTCACAGGACCTGGGTTCAATTCCAACCTTAGGCAATTGTCTCTGTCGAATTTGCATGTTCTCCCTCTGTCTGCATGGATTTCCTCTGGTGCTCTGGTTTGCTCCCACTATCTAAAGATGTGCAGTTTAGGTGGTTTAGCAATGCTAAATTGCCCATTGTATCCAAGAATGTGCAGGCTAGGTTGGATAGCCATTGGAAATGCAGGATTACAGGGTTAGGATGGGGGGATGGGCCTGGATGGGATGCTCTTCAGAAGGTCAGTATAGACTCGATGAGCCAAATGGCCTGTTTCCACACGTAAGGATTCTATGACTTGTGGTACACAAGAAGGTTTGGACGTTTGGTTAGTTCCAACCCTGGAAACCCAAAATGAGAGACTGAAACTGCCAGCTGATGACTACAATTCAAATCGTAACTAGGTGTAGACCCACCCGCCATTATTTTGGCTTGGATTTCTTACAGCAAATACAAAGTTATTATTTGACAGACAACCCAAACAAAGTAACTGAGTGGAATACATTTTCCTTGCCAGACTAGTGCTGAACTCACCAATTAAATCTAGAGGATTCACTAGGCCATTGAACTGAACAGTTTCAACAGAATTAATCAGTCCTATCAGTCCAACTGTGTTTGTATATGATAGAAACATTTGATGATTGGGCTTAAAGGGATTAATCAATCTGCTTTACTTGCAGCATCATGCATGCACCAGATGCCTCAGAATTAGTCAAGGATTATCTACTAGAAAGTCAGATGTGATGGCTTTGGGTCATCAATAAAACACCATCATGGTGTTTCACTATTGTGTCACTCAACCTTCTCCCTCCCAAAAAGGTTACTCACACCAGGAAACAAAAGCCGGCAACAATATTTGTCTTAATTGTGACACATTCTCGACTTCTTTCGGTGAGCATGGCAGGGCTGAGTAATGATGGCTTGTATTCGGTCAAAATAAACAGTCTGCTTACTGCTGAGCTCCCCTAAGGCACTTTGAAGAAGTACAGAGGTTTTATTTCAGATCTGTTTTGAGTTCGCTGACATCTGCTGGGATGTGAGTGATGCAGCTGTATTAGCCTCAATGGCCAGAAGCTAGGATAGGAAGGGAAACCAAACCCTCTAGTTTCATATTTATTACTATTCAGCAAGCACTGCTGAAAGCGGTTTATACGAATGTCAAGTGCATGCCATCAAGGCTTAGATTTTTCTCCACTGAACAACTCTGAATTATATAGTTTAGCAGTGGAAACTATTGGAAAAACGGAAGGGCAGCTGACCATAGCATCCCCACATTATTGTTGAATTCCTTCGCTGTTGGATATGGTGTGCGGCTCTGAAAGGATATCGGTGAGGAGTACATGAAGCACCACTTCATATGACTTGGGCGTTCTGAATCCTGAAGAAGACAGATTATGTAACTTGAGGAACGAAGAACTGCAGATGCTGGAGATCCGAAACAAGAACAGAACTCGCTGCCAAAACTCAGCAGGTCTGGTAGCACCTATAGGGAGAAAGCAGAGTTAACCTTTCGAGTTTTCGTTGGAATGCTGAACATGGCCACCACCTGATGAAAGAGCAGCACTCCAAAAGCTAGTGATCCCAATTAAACCTGTTGGACTATAACCTGGTGTTGTGTGATTTTTAACTAAAGTAACATTAACTCCGTTTCTCCCCTCACAGATGCTGTCAGACCGGTTGAGTTTCACCAGTAGTTTCTGTTTTTGTTCCATGTTTCTTGTACCTGGTTGCTAACCGACAATAAACTATGAGGAGAAAGTGAGGACTGCAGATGCTGGAGATCAGAGCTGAAGATGTGTTGCTGGAAAAGCGCAGCAGGTCAGGTAGCATCCAAGGAACAGGAGAATCGATGTTTCGGGCATAAGCCCTTCTTCAGGAATGAGGAAAGTGTGCCCAGCAGGCTAAGATAAAAGGTAGGGAGGAGGGACTTGGGGGAGGGGCGTTGGAAATGCGATAGGTGGAGGGAGGTCAAGGTGAGGGTGA
>NC_057726.1:50255652-50256727 GCF_004010195.1 Chiloscyllium plagiosum
CCCTTGGGGCCTTGGAGGGAAGTGAGGGGGGAGGTGTGGGCGCAAGTTTTGCATTTCTTGCGGTTGCAGGGGAAGGTGCTGGGAGTGGAGGTTGGGTTGGTGGGGGGTGTGGACCTGATGAGGGAGTCATGGAGGGAGTGGTCTTTTCGGAACGCTGATAGGGGAGGGGAGGGAAATGTATCCCTGGTGATGGGGTCCGTTTAGAGGTGGCGGAAATGACGGCGGATGATACGTTGTACATGGAGGTTGGTGGGGTGGTAGGTGAGGACCAGTGGGGTTCTAAACTATGCCTTGGTTAAAAGAAGAGCCTCTTTCTGTTTGACTACCAATGTGTATCTGCTTACATGAAGGGAAATACCACTCAGGCTGATCAATAAATTATTATTTTTATATAATTTTATTTTCAAACACTTGAATGTTTGCCAAACCTAGAAAAAAGGAAATAATGTAATAAAAGGGAATCGTTTTTCTTGGGCTTACCACTTTCCAGTCAAGCATGATGCAGTTGACAGGGCATGCTCAAACAATTAGTTAAGTGACCAATTGAACCGTAACGGTATATCATTGACAACTGGGGGGGATGCTTGTGGTGCAGTGGTAGTGTCCCTACCTCTAGCCGTGAAGTCCTGTATTCAAGTCCCACCTGTTCAAGATATTATTTTGTAGTGTGTCTGAACAGGTTGATTCTTTTAAGGAAAAAATGTATATTTATAACAGAGAGTGCTGCTTTGCACCTGACCCACACACTATATACATAACAGTTGCTCAATAAACTTTTAACTGCATATCAAGAAAAAGATAAAAGCATCCTGTTGTGTTGCAATATTTTCTATTGCATACTGATTTGATGATAAGCTGTTGATTTACGCATTCATATCAAAGCAATGGTCTGAACTTTCCTGACCCCATGCTGGGATGAGCTTGCAGTCCCTAGGAAAATAGGCAGGAGTCGCAATGGAATAGTTTCCTGAGACAATGTCCAAGATTTCCCATGGATGGAGAGTTTCATGGAGGTTGACAGTCACTTGGGATGGATATTGACCAGAGTGGCTCCCTGCTGCTGTATGATAGCCAC
>NC_057726.1:50257227-50261748 GCF_004010195.1 Chiloscyllium plagiosum
CACCAAAGTTCATCTGAATTGTAGAAAAATGGTCATTTACAAGGGCTACGAACAGCGGTGCCATACCTGAGCAGGTAATCTGCACGCTCACTTGTTAAGAAAGACTTTGCTAATCATGAGCATATGGATGATTGCATCAGCATGATAACATTGATGGAAATTTAGCTCGGGGCTGATGACACCTTTCCCAAAATAAAGCCTTTCCCATCTGCCTTTACATTCTCCTGCCCATCCCACCCAGAGCACTGTAGGATGATGTGGCCATATTACTGAATCATGCTTTCACATATGTATCCTGTGCTTGGGCACTATTTCCTTCTTTGAGCAGCTCAACTCATTTCACCTCTCTCTCTTTTGTTATATTCTTGTTCTCTTCAGTCCACCCAGTTATCATGCTCAGTTTCTCACCAAGATATCTACACTGTTTTATTTCCTCCAGCATCCCCTGAACTGAGTGACTTTCAGAATTCTACCTCCAGTTCATTATCCTTCTATGTTCCCATATCGCTGTTTTATTATTAACTTATCGACCAAATGTAAATTGCTTGGGCAGCACAGTGGCTCAATCGTTAGCACTGCTGCCTCACAGTGCCAGGGACCTGGGTTTGATTCCCACCTCAGGCCACTGTTTGTGTTTCCTCCCACAATTCAAAGGTGCGCAGGTCAGGTGAATTGGCCATGTTAAATTGCCCGTAGTGTTAGTTGCATTAGGCAGGGGAATGGGTCTGGATGGATTAGTCTTCTAAGAGTCAGTGTGGACTTGTTGGGCCGAAGGGCCTGTTTCCATACTGTAGGGAATCTAAAAATCCATCTTCTTGGCCACATCCTCTGTGTTGCTATCTCACATTGCCTTTCTGCCCCCATTGTGTTAACCATAGATAAGGGCCATCTCTAATCGCTTATTTATCTCACCATCCACTTACATCACAGTAGGAAGAAGGAATAACGTCAAAATATACTAAAAGGTACAATTCTAACGGGGGTGCAGTAAGAGATACCTGAGATATATGGGATTGGGAATGTGGTTAAAAGGTCAAGCAGGACTCAGATGTTTATACAATAGCCATAAAGTACAAAAGGAATAAATTCATCTGAAGTATTGTGTCCAACTCTGAGCGCCACCTTTATGAAGGACATGAAGGCTTTGCATAGGTTGCAGAGAAGATTTGCAAAAATGATTCTCGGAATGAGGAACTTCAATCAGAAGGATAGTTTCAAGAAGTCAATGTTGTTCTCTTTAGTGAAATGAATGGACTCAGATTCTAGCTTCTTGGGTATCCTCAATTTCCTCTGCTCCAGGCCCTTAGTCCAGGAATTTTGTCCTTAAATCTCCTTTATCGTTTTCTTTAAAACTTACTTCTTTGACTAGACTTCTGCTCATCCACCCTGGCATCTCTGTATGTGGCTAATGTTAAAAGTTTATTTGATAACACTCAGTGGGCACATTATTACATTAAGGAGGCTATATAAATGTAAATGTTTGTTCATGCAGCAATATGTAAATGCACAGCCCTAGACTCCAGGTGAACTTCCTTACTCTTCAAATTAGTGCTATCGGATTTGATGGTACCTTAGTTTGACCTATCACCCGAAACACAGTATCTCTGACAATGCAACACTCCATCAGGACTGTACCCAAGTGTCATGTCTGAATACCTGCCCATGTTTCTGTAGTAGAACTCAACTGTGCAATCTTCTGGCTTCGAGCTGAAAATACAAGCACTGTACATGAGCTACTGAAGGTAATTATTCTTCTAATACTTCTGAACTTACTTGCAAACTTCTTGTGTTGGATAAGGTTGTTATACAGACCATTCGAAAAGTATGCAATTTTGAATTTTTTTTTGTTGCAATCCAAGGTGTTAGAAATGCAGGAAGTGTTGGCTTGGAAGTTGGTTCCTTCCGCTGATGCAGATTACTGAAAAGCTTTAGTTAATGTTGAGGAAGGAGCAGACTATTGGATTGGATTAAATTCCAGTCAAGGTGCTGATTAAACAAATCTGTTCTCCTAGTGATGGCACTTGTTTGCTTAAAAGACAAACTTAAAATGAAAAGATGCTGACAGTGCAACAGGAAGTGACATACATCACAAACACATAATGCTGAATTGTAGGGTTGTGTTTTGTAACCCTTTGATTACCCTGGGAAGTCTGCTCCAAGCCCATTTTGTTAATGATATTGTTCATTGTTGGGGAACGTTTGCTCAGCCAGTTCCAAAAAAAATATTTTTCTCATCAAGTGCAATTAAACTGAATGTTTTCCCTGCTGCAGGGTCATTCCTTTAAGGCACTATCTATTGCTTATAGATATGAGCAAACCATTTCCAGGCCGGTCTTAAGCTATTATTTAGTTTGCACAGCTAATCTCTGCATTGGGAACAAATCTAAAGCAGGTGCACTCTTTCTTGAAAGAGGACTTTCTATCACATAGTCCCGACAGTTCAGTGATGTGCACACACTAATGTTGGGAAATTGATTGCTGCAGTCGATATTGTATACATTATGAGCTGCTTAGGTCCCTGCCTTCCCAAGCTTAAAGGTCAGGAATGGGTGGCCGCTCATGGTAATAATCATCAGTCCCACACGGCTTTAATGCTGGGAGCAATGTTAACTGCGATAACGCAAGACTTCTGCGCTTATCCTGCTCAGAATTCCTGTCTTAGTATGACTGGCAGCTATGCAATCGCAACAGTACCAGCCAGGAGTAGTGGCCAATACTGAGACTACAGGCAGTCTCACCAACCAAAGCAATCTGGAGACAGTCTGTCAATGTGGCATCTTTAAAATTCCTTCTTCGGAAATAAAACCAGTCTGGCTCCAGTTTAAAGCACAGGTGGACTCTAAACAAGGCCTCACACCTAAAGTGCATTATCTGACCTGAGATGTCACCTCTTTTTTTTTTCCCTTAACCCCCACACGACCACCTAAGTGCGGTAGTGCTTATTTTTTCCCCAGCACCCATGGTGTGTGTGTGCAGGTGTGAGACACAGTGAAAGACACAAAGTGCACGAATCTTTATTCAATTTCCACCACCAGGAAGATAGGAAAACACCCGGGTGGCCAGTGACAAACACTGCCCTTCACATCAAAGGGCAGTGCTGTGTGATCAAAACAGTGAAGGGGAGGGTAGGGACTAAATCAAAATAGAGTTGGAGGGAGAAATGATGCACTCCACTCCCTGCGGCGCCCACCTCTCCCTGAACAACTCCAGGGAGTTGGTGGACACCGTGTGCTCCTTCTCCAAGGACACCCGAGCTCTAATGTAACCGCGGAAGAGGGGCAGGCAGTCGGCCCTAACGACCCCCACCAAGGCCCGCTGCCTGGACCTGTTGATGGCCAGTTTGGCCAGGCCCAGGAGCAGACCCATGAGGAGGTCTTCAGACCTGCCCTCCTGTACTTATCTGTCAGCCAGGGCTCCCTGATCACGAGGAGGTCTTCAGACCTGCCCTCTCTCCTCCGTACCGGGTGCCCGAAGATCAGGAGCGTGGGACTGAAGTTCAACCAAAAGCAGAGGAGAAGGTTTTTCAGGAAATCAAAAAAGGAGTGCAAACGCCCACACCCAATATACACATGGTCCACGGACTCCACAGCGCCACAGAACAAGGGAGTGCAAACGCCCACACCCAATACAAACGTGGTCCACGGACTCCACAGCGCCACAGAACAAGGAGTTGGGCTGGGAGTCCGTGAACCACCGCAATCTGCGGTTGCAGGGGACTGCTGCGTGCAGCACCCTCCACCCCAGATCCCCGAGAGAAAGGGGGAGGACTCCCACGTAGAGAGCCCTCCACTGGGGATCCCCACCGCCCGATGGCAAATGGGCACGCCAAGGCGTGTCCGGACGGTGGATGAGGGAGAAGAGGTGGACGGTGTGCAGCAGCAGTCGATACAGGGCCTTTCTCTCCACCTCCCTAAACAAAACAAAATTAAAATTTCGGAGGCGGCTCAGGTTGTGAGGCACAGGCTCCCGCGGGAGGTACGGGACCTTGGGGCCAATGTGAAATTCCGTCCAGGCTGGGGTGAGCGCGGACGGGATCCCACCGCACACCTGAGCGACCTCCAACTGGTGTACTACGTCGGGTCCGAGCACCGCCGTTTTGAGGCGTCGGATGGCGGTGGCCACGTACTGGACGTCTACCGCCGCCCTGCCTGCTATGTCCTGCGGCAGCGTCCAGCCCAGGCCCCCGGCACCCAGCACGTCCCCGACCCTGGTCACCCTCGCCGCCGCGGCCCTCCCCTCCGACAGCCACTCGAACCCGCAAGTACGGAGGTGCGGATTCCTGAGCAACGGCTCCCTGACGACAGCCGCTACTCCAGCCGGAGGGTAGGTGCGACGCGATTTGACCATGTTCCAGACAGTGATCAGGTCCTGGTAAAAGACAGGCAGCGTCTTGAGGGCGACCTCCAAACCGTCACGGTCGACAAACAGGAGCTGCGTGTCGTAGTTGAGGTTACGCACCTGGCGGAAAAAATACGTCGCCAGGGCGCACCACCTAAGGACTCCTGTTTATTCTTTTTTTTT
>NC_057726.1:50263548-50265294 GCF_004010195.1 Chiloscyllium plagiosum
CGCCCTGAGCCCCGACGAGCTGCAGGTCCCGGAGCGCGGCCTTCTTCTCTTCGTACACCCCGCGCAGGGCCGGGTCCGCGTCGGGCTGACCGAGGCGTGACTCCAGGTCGAGCAACTCCCCGATCCTGGATTTCCGCCTCTTCGTCGACCCCCTCGCGTACTCCTGACAGAAGACGCGGACGTGAGCCTTGCCCACGTCCCACCATCGCCTCCGGGAGGGGAAGCTTCCCCGCTTCCTTCTCCAGCCGGCCCAGAAACGATGGAACGAGTCCCGGAACCGCTCGTCCTCCAGCAGCAGGTTGTTACAGTGCCAGTACGCGGAGCCGAGCCTGGCGCCGAACGGAAGGAGTTCCGCCCACACCAGGTGGTGGTCCGTGCACGACACCTGCCGCATGGAGGCCTTCGGGAAACAGGAGGCGTACGCCCGCGAAATGTACAGGCGGTCGATTCTGGACGCTCCGACCCCAGGCCTCACGAAGGTGAAGGCGATGGAGTCGGGATGGAGATTCCGCCAGACGTCCACCAGGTCGAAGGACTTGACCAAGTCCCCCAACCTCTTCCCCGACGCCCAGCCAATGCGGGCACCGCCGTGGTCCCTGCCCTCGAGGACACAGTTAAAATCTCCCCCGAGGATGACGCACTGATTCTCGTCGATGGAAGCGAGATGAGCGGACACTTCTTCGAAGAAGCTCGCTTGCCCCGGCCCGGCCAGGGGAGCGTAGACGTTCACCAAGTGAAGCACCGCGCCCCCCAGCCGAACCGTCAGGTGAAGCAAACGGCCTGGCACTGGCTCCCTGACCCCAAGATCTCTGGCTGAAAATGCAGGGCCAACAGGATGGCCACCCCGCCAGATCTGGAATGTCACCCCTTTTATTTTTTTTTCTTTTTAGGGAATCTCCTGTTTTTTATTCCCCGCACTACCACCTCAGTGTGGTCGTGCTTATTTTATCCCCAGCAACCATGGTGTGTGTGTGTATACGTGTGAGACACAGTGAAAGACACAAAGTGCACCAATCTTTATTCAAATTCCACCACCAGGAAGATAGGAAAACACCCGGGTGGCCAGTGACAAACACTGCCCTTCACATCAAAGGACAGTGCTGTGTGATCAAAACAGTGAAGGGGAGGGTAGGGACTAAATCAAAATAGAGTTGGAATGTCACCCCTTTTATTTTTCTTTTTTTTTTCTCTATCGGGGTGGGCCCAGGAGCAGGGTCCCTGTTCATTTTTTTTCTCTTTTTTTTTCTTTTTTCCCCCACACTACCACCTAAGTGCAGTAGTGCTTATTTTTTTCCCCAGCACCCATGGTGTGTGCGTGCAGGTGTGAGACACAGTGAAGGACACAAAGTGCACGAATCTTTATTCAATTTCCACCACCAGGAAGATAGGAAAACACCTGGGTGGCCAGTGACAAACACTGCCCTTCACATCAGAGGGCAGTGCTGTGTGATCAAAACAGTGAAAGGGAGGGTAGGGACTAAATCAAAATAGAGTTGGAATGTCACCCCTTTTATTTTTTTTTCTCCTGTTTATTTTTTTCTCTCTTTTCTTTTTTTTCTTTCTTTCTTTTTTTTAAGTTTAACCCCCACACTACCACCTAAGTGCGGTGGTGCTTATTTTATCCCCAGCACCCATGGTGTGTGTGTATACGTGTGAGACACAGTGAAAGACACAAAGTGCACAAATCTTTATTCAATTTCCACCACCAGGAAGATAGGAAAACACCCGGGTGGCCAGTGACAAGCA
>NC_057726.1:50265705-50289717 GCF_004010195.1 Chiloscyllium plagiosum
CTTCTTCTTCTTCTCCTCCTCCTCCTCCTCCTCCTCCTTCTTCTTCTTCTTCTTCTCCTCCTCCTCCTCCTCCTCCTCCTTCTTCTTCTCCTCTTCCTCCTCCTCCTTCTTCTCCTCCTCCTCCTTCTTCTCCTCCTTCTCTCTTCCTGTAGGGCAGCTGGTCTAGGGATAGTTGCCTTCAAGGAGAGTCCTTGTATACACACACACACTCAAATCAGGCAAACACCCGGGTGGCCAATGACAAACACTGCCCTTCACATCAAAGGGCAGTGCTGTGTGAGCAAAACAGTGAAGGGGAGGGACTAAATCAAAGTAGAGTTGGAATGTCACCCCTTTTATTTTATTTTTGTTCTTTTTTTTTCCCAGATCCCCGAGAGAAAGGGGGAGGACTCCTGCGTAGAGAGCCCTCCACTGGGGAACAATTCTGTTTCTTTTTTTTTTCTTTTTTTTCTTTTTTCTTCCCCCACACTACCACCTAAGTGTGGTAGTGCTTATTTTTTTGTCACCCCTTTTATACTGATAAAACCTCATTATCTTGGGGCAGTCACTTGAAAGACATTGAGATTTACATATTAATCAATCGAAACGTGCATCTCTATTCTAATAGATAAACAGCTATTAGAGTGTGTTCAATACGTTTGCATAAGTTGTATGACCCTTTGATCTTTTGCTTATAAATTCTGTGTCTGATGTATTCTCTCTCACTAGCTGCCTGAGGAAGGAGCAGCACTCTGAAAGCTTGTTGTTTGAAATAAACCTGTTGGACTATAACCTGGAGTCATGTAATTTTTCATTTTATCCACACCAAAGAGCTCAGTCAAGTCTGGGGCTGTGAACCTCAGCAAGGGTGATGAACGTGTGTGTTAACCTGGGTAGTGGTTTCTCAGTGCAGGGATTCACAGAGAGGGTCTTGCTCCCTTGCCTGGAAACAATCCACACAGGTAAAGCTGCCAGATCTCCTGCAAAGCCTGAGCCTCCTCCTGCCATGGGCTAAGATTTCACCAGCTGTGGAGTATTACTAGTGGCAAATAAAGTTGTCCATTTAAGGGCATGATAAATAGGAGCAGAAATAGGCCATTCAGCCCTTTCCTTGTCATTCAACAAGATTGTGTCTGCTCTGCCTCAGGCCTCTTTCATGCTAGCTCATCATAGCCCCACCTAGCCTGTTTCAAAAACTTTAAATACTTTCAATGATCTAACCTCCACAGCTCTCTGGGGTGAAGAATTTCAGACATTGACTAATCTCCAGGAGAAGAAATTCTTTCACATCTCAGTTTTAATTGAGTGTTCCCCTTATTCTGTAACTATGTCCACTACTTTGAGATTCCCCACTGGTAGAAACATCTTCTCAACACCTATCCCTCAGAATCTCACTAGATTTATAAGATCATTCCTCATTCATCGAGACTCTAATGAACAAATGGCTAACCTCTTTAGCCATTCTTGATAAGGCTTTACCAGAATCAGCTGAGTGAATCGCTTTTGAACAACCTGTCCATCCTCTCTTGAATGCACAGACAAAAACTGCACGTGGTTTTCCAAGGCTTCGCTGGGCCCAAGGATAGGCGGGGTATTTTCCTAGCTACCTTCATGCCATTTTCTGCTCTTCCTCTACATAAATTTTGACTTCTACATTTTTCTAAGGTCTTCACTGGTCCTGATACCTGAAGTTTCCCTTGAATCCAGCAAACTAACACCTGTAAACACCACCCACCTTCACCATTTGTCTCCCTTCTCGACACCTCTGAACTCTTCCCTGAGTTTGCAATCCAGAATGCCTTACCCCTACTGCTCTATTCCCCATTTCACAAAAGCACTCTGACCTCTCTCCCTCATGTTCTAAGCAGCCCCCCCCCATCCCTATATTCATCTTGGCTTGTTCAACCACACTCCATTGCTCATATCTACCCAAACCCTGTGCATGGCATATGTGTGGCACAGATATTACTCCCCTCACCCCATGATCACCCGACATCCCAAAGCAGACTCTACCCACCGTGATCACACTAATTCACTAATTCTCCAACCACACTGCACCCACTCTCTCCCCATTACAAATTACTGGATGTTTTTCATCATGACTCCACCCAAGCACACCCAAAACCCCACCATAGTGAATTCTTGCACCATTGACCAAGGCTCTTCTGGACATAATAGAGTATTTCCAGCTTATTCATATTGCAGAATCGCTCAGTGAATTCTGAGAGCTTTGTGCCATTCCACAATTTCTCCCACTGAGAAAGGTGAGTGGTCAAGTATTGTAGTACTGCTGAGATGAGAGTTAGTGATAGGACCAAAGTTATTAGATTAGATTACTTACAGTGTGGAAACAGGCCCTTCGGCCCAACAAGTCCACACCAACCCACTGAAGCGCAACCCACCCATACATTTACCCCTTCACCTATCACGACAGGCAATTTAGCATAGCCAATTCACCTGACCTGCACATCTTTGGACTGTGGGAGGAAACCCACGCAGACACAGGGAGAATGTGCAAACTCCACACAGGCAGGAATTGAACCTGCACAATTTCTGAATTAGCACCATTGCACACTGCACCATATTCTACTTAGAGTTTCAGCTTTAGGTTTTCGGTTTTTAGTACGTGGACTATGATGCAGTTATAGACACTTGATTGAGAGAAAGGGCAGCACCGGCAACTCGATGTTCCAGAGTTTAGATGTTTCAAGCATAATAGAGAGGGATGTAAAAGGGGGTGAAGGAGTTGCATTACTGGTTAGTAGAATGCCACAGCTGTATCATACAATACAATCCCTATAGTGTGGAAACAGGCCATTCAGCCCATCAAGTCCACATCAACCCTCTGAAGAGCAGCTCACGCCCCTACTCTGTCGCTATAATCCTGCATTTCTCATGGCTAATCCATCTAAGCTGTACATCTTTGGATTGTGGGAGGAAACCGAAGCAACTGGAGGAAACCCACGTGGACACAGGGAGAATGTGCAAACTCCACATGGACAGTCGCCCATACAGGGCCATTCTGTGATTCTTATACCAAACTTTGTCCTCTGAGGTAAAGTGTCTCTCTTGTTTGACAGAGGCTTGTGTCCGCCATTGGTGTTCCTGATGCGGCACTGCCTTGTCCTCTTTAAGCAGACCAAGTCAGGATTTGTGGTCCATGGT
Organism: Chiloscyllium plagiosum; assembly: GCF_004010195.1. Classification (NCBI taxonomy): domain Eukaryota; kingdom Metazoa; phylum Chordata; class Chondrichthyes; order Orectolobiformes; family Hemiscylliidae; genus Chiloscyllium; species Chiloscyllium plagiosum. Next base: position 50,268,850 of record NC_057726.1, read on the forward strand.
TATCACAAACTTTCATCCATAAAGGTATTGGTGGAACTTTCTGACTCCAAATATGACCACCAATCGTTCTTTCTCTATCTGGGTATATTTACTCCCTACATTGTCCTGGATGCATCCACTATTGGATGTTACCCTCCACCGGGCCACCTATGAGCTAATGCCAGCCCAAAGTTGTACAGGGAGGCATTGCATGTTAACACGTACCAAATCTTTCTTGGGATGATTGTGCTCCAACATCTTAGAGGGTCTTTACTTCACTGAAAGCTAGGATTTGTGTATGCAACCGTTTCCAAGGCTGACTCTTTTTTTAAGAGTTGAAGCAAAGATGCCCAGATGTAGGCCAGATGTATGAATGTGCCATAATAATTTACCAACCCAAAAAATGAATTGAGCATCTGAACAGACGTGGGAGCCCGGTCACCTTTGATCGCTCTCACTTTACCTTCCAACAGGTGTAATCCGGTCTTGTCAACTCTGTAGCCCAAGTAGGTCACCTGGGGTGCCTGGAGCAGACATTTCCCTCTTCTTAGACGCATGCCTGCCTTGGAAAAATGCTTGAGGACCATATCCAAGTTCTCTAAGTGTTGCTTATTAGTTTTCTCTGTTACTAACATGTCATCTAGATAAATGGCGAGCTTGAAAAATATTCTCCATAGTCCGCTGAATAATTGCACAGGCTGATGATATCCCAAATGGCAGTCTCATATATTGGTACGAACCCTTATGAGAACCCCCATCTAAATTCAATTAGAGGTACGCATGGATCATGTCCAGCTTTGTGAAGAACAGTCACCCTGCCAGCTTTATGCATAAATCGTCTATGTGAGAGGTTGGGTATTTATCCAGCTGCAAAAAGTGGTTTACAGTTTGTTTAAAATCCCCACAATGGTGAACTGTCCCATCAGGCTTCACAACTGGTACGACTGGTGTGGCCCATTCCACAAATTGGACAGGTTTGATGATTCCTTTATTATCCAGCCTTCTGATTTCTGCCTTGATTCTTGCCCATTAGGCAAATGGCACTGAGTGGGCCTCGCAAAATCATGGAATTGCTTCCCGGTGAACATGCAAGTTGGCCTTGACTCCTTTGATAGTCCCCAGATCTTTCTAAGAAACATCTGGGTATTTAATTAGAACTTCACTCAGGCAGCCATTTTATATTAGAAAAATATTGAACCAATTTTTCTCAACCAATGTCGCCTCATCAAGTTTGGGCCCAGGCCTTTTCGTACAATCAGGGTAACTGTATCAGCTACTTCACATAAGAGACTGGAACCAAAGTTTACCCTTAATCTGTGAAGGTTTCTCAGCCTAGCCAAAGTCTTGTGCAAATTTAAGGATTGGAGTCCAGAGCAAATTTTGTTAAAAACTGTTTTTGCGATCACTGATACAGCTGAGCCGGTATCATTCTCCATTAGAATCAGATTTAACTAGACGTTTATTTTGATTGGATCTGATTTGGAAGCAATTTAGCTGTTCCAAACCAGATGCAGATGGACTTTCCAAGGTATGACATCTCCTGGATACTGGCCTATAATGGGTCTTTCTCAATTTAGGTCTAGTGGAACTCTTTTGCTGTCTTCAGTCCGCACACCGGCAGCAACTACAATGGCTGACTGGCCTGAAGAAAATGTTGACCATTCGACCAAGGCTTGGCTTTGTTTTCAGGTTTGGCTGTGAGGTGACCCAGAATGCCCCTCATCAGGATATGCCCTGAGCGAGGATGCACAATTGCCTGTACTCAAGTGGTGTTCCCCAAGCTCAGTTGTACTGACAAGGGTAACCACGTCTGTTGGAATACCCTGTAACTCATATACTCCACTTGCCACATTTTCCAAAGACATAGCCAGTTGTAGTGCCCATTTGAAGTCCAGTTGGGCTTCAGCTAATAGGCATTTTTGCATATCTACATCATTAATCCCACATACTAAATGGTTTCTAAGCATCCTATTTAGGGTTAAATCAAAGTCACAGACTTCTGCCAGTCACCAGTGGAGTGCTACAAGGACTGGTGCTGGGTCCACTACTTTTCGTCATTTATATAAATGATTTGGATGTGAGCATAAGAGATATAATTAATAAGTTTGCAAATTACACCAAAATTAGAGGTGAAGTGGACAGCAAAGAAGATTACCTCAGATGACAACAGGATCTTGATCAGATGGGCCAATGGACTGAGAAGTGGCAGATGGAGTTTAACTTCCTATCAGAAAGATGTTGTGAAACATGAAAGGGTTCAGAAAATATTTACAAGGATATTGCCAGGGTTAGAGGATTTGAGTTATAGGGAGAGGACTGTTTTCCCTGGAGCATCAGAGACTGATGGGTGACCATATAGAGATTTATGAAATCATGAGGTGCATGATACGATAAATAGACAAGGTATTTTTTCCCTGGGTGAGGGACTCCAGAATTAGAGGGCATAGGTTTAGGCTGAGAGGAAAACGTAAATGGAATGAGCTGCCAGAGGAAGTGGTGGAGGCCAGTACAATTACAACATTTAAAAGGCATCTGGATGGGTATATGAATAGGAAGGGTTTGGAGGAGTATGGGCTGGGTGCTGCCAGGTGGGACTAGATTGGGTTAGGATATCTGATTGGCATGGACGAGTTGGACCGAAGGGTCTGTTTCCATGCTGTGCATCTCACTTTGACTCTATTATCAAAAATCCCAACATGGATTCCTCTGATTCTCAAATTTCCAAGTAAAAATGATAGCATCCCAGAATTAGAGGAGGCTTGGGGTTGTCATTTTCCTTAACGATGTCCATCAATCCTTAAAAGTTTTGGCATCTGATGTTTCAGGGGAAGTTAGACATCTAATGACAGAAAAAGCTCAGCTCCACAGGTTGTCAGGAGAATTACTCATCACTTTTCATCTACCACAATGTCTTTTGTCCAGAAAAAAATGGTATATTCTTTCTACACACTGGGCCCAGTCTTCAGTGGCAGGATCAAACGAGTTAAGCTACCCAAACAAAGGCATGATCTAAGAAATGCTTATTCCAACTCAAAGTCAACTGTTGTAAGCCAGTTTCTTCAGGATTGTGCTTTACTCTCGTCACCAGTGAAATAACTCCACAGAGGTTGGTATTCCATCACCAAGTTGCCCTGCATTTATACATGAACTGTTCTTAACTTTAGTACTTTGGAGTCAGCAATCAGAGTGGCAGTTTTCTGACACTCCCCTTGTTATCTGTCAGCCAGAGCTCCCTGATTCAACCAGATTAACTGCCCCAGTCAGGGAACTCACGTTCTATTATGTCCAGCTGGTTGACCTCATGACAATCACTACATGTGGGAATCTTATTAAAAGGCAATTGACCTGAGTTCAAGACCAGCACGTTCTGTGAGGATGAAAGATAAGGATGGCAAGATTTGGGAACCTTGGATAATGAGAGATGTTGTAAGATTAGTTAAAAAGAACAAGGAAGCATATGTAAGGTTTAGGAAACAGAAATCAAACAAGGTCCTTAAAGAGGTTGAAGAAAGCAGGAAAGAACTTTAAAAAAATTCAGAAGGTTAGAAGGGGCCATGAAATTAAGGAATTAAGGATATCCCAAGGCAATTCATACATTTAGGGACAAGAGGATAATTAGGCAAAGGGTGGGCTCACTCAAGAACAAAGGAGAGAATTTATGTATGGAGCCAGAGGACGTCACTTAGGTCCTTAATGAATACTTCGCATCAGTATTCACCAAGGAGAAAGGCATGGATGATAGTAAGTTTTGAGACAGGTTTCTTGATACTCTAAGGCATGTTGATATTAGGAAGGAGGAGATGTTAGTTGTCTTGAAAAATATTGAGGTATATCAGTCCCCAAGGCCTGATGGATCTATGCCAGGATACTGAAGGAGGCAAATGAGGAGATTACTGGGGCCATGACAGAGATCTTTGGATCCTCTTTAGCCACAGGCAAGGTCCCAGAGTAGCCAATTTTGTTTCTTTGTTTAAGAAGGGAAACAGGGATAATTCAGGAAATTATAGGCTGGTGAGCTTTACTTCTGTGACAGGAAAAGTATTGGCAAAGACTCTTAATGACAGAATTTACTCACATCTGTAAAAGAATGGGCCTATTAGGGACAGTCAGCATGGTTTTGAGCAGGGGAGGTCTTGTCTCATAAATGTGATTGAGTTTTTGAGGAAGTGACAAAGATGACTGATGAGAGTAGGGCAGTTGATGTTGTCTGCATGGACTTTACTAAAGCAATTAACATGATCCCTCATGATAGACTGGTCCAGAAGATTAAGTCACATGGCATCCATGGCAAGTTAGCAAATCAAAGACAAAATTAGCTTGGTCATAGAAGACAGTAGTGTGGAAGGGTGCTTCTCTGGTCAGTGGTATTCTGCAAGGATCGGTACTGGGCCCACTGTTGTTTGTAATATATGTAAATGATTTGGATGAAAATATAGGTAGACCAATTAGAAAGTTCGCAGATGACATGAAAATTGGTGGAATTGTGGATAGTGAGGAAGATTATCAAAGGATACAGCAGGATATAGATCATGTGGAAACTTGGGTGGAGAAATGGCAGGTGGAATTTAATCCAGACAAGTGAGAGTTGATGCATTTTGGAGAGTGAAATGCAAGAAGAAGGTATACAGTATATGGCAGGACCCTTAGGAGGATTGATATACAGAGGGGTCTTGGGGTGCAAGTCCATAGCTCCCAGAAAGTGGCAACACAAATGGATAAGGTGGTAAGGAAGGCATATGGTGTGGTTGCCTTCATTGGTTGAGACACTGAGTATAAAAGTTGGTAAGGCTTGTTGCAGCTATATAAAAATTTAGTGAGGCCACATTGACGTATTAGTTGAGTTTTGGGGAGTCACCAGAGTGTGGGAAGGATATAGAGGCTTTGGAGATGGTGCAGAAGAGGTTTACCAGGATGTTGCTTTGATTGGTGTGAATTTGCTATAGGAAGAGATTGAACAAACTTAGATTGATTTTGCTAGAGTGTCAGAGGCTGAGGGGCAATCTGATAGAGGTATATAAAATTATGAGAGGCATAGGCAGGGTGGATAGCCAGAGTCTCTTTCCCAGGGTGGAAAGGTCAAATACTAGAGGGCATAGTTTTAAAAGGAGAAGGGGAATGTTTAAAGGAGATGTGTGAGGTATGTTTTTTTTGTACAGAGGGTGGTAGATGCCTGGAATGTGCTGCCAAGGGAGGTGGTAGATGCAGATACGATAGCAAAGTTGAAGAGGTTTTCAGACAGACACATGAACAGACAGATAATAGAGAGCTATGGATCATATGCAGGCAGATGGGATTCGTTTAAAATGGCATCATGGTCAGCACAGACATGATGGGCCAAAGGGCCTGTTCCTGTGCTGTGTTGTTCTATGTTCTTTGGTCAAAGTTTGTGAGAGATTCAGCACTGGTGATTGACTAACTTGGTGCTTTCTGTGCTAATGTGACAATTGCAGCCAATGTGTTTCTGTCACTTCTAGTTAGTGATTTAAACAGAATCAGCCACAATAGTTCTGACTTCATAAATCTTCTTCCAGATCATATTCAAGTTGATTGAAGATTTACTTTCAATTATTAGATCCTCTTCTTTGCCATAATTAGATTTTCAATAAATTAACATGAGTCACCTGTTTTGGAATAGAATATCATTTTATTGTCATGTGTACTCCATTGTAGGAGTACAGTGAAATGTTTTTACAATATCTGCTTTCTTAGGGCAATATCTTAGGTACAAGTACCAAGGAACAATTCTTGGATACAGCAGAGGAATAAACGTAGTAAAAGTAATAAACTGAATAAAAATAATAAAAGACAGTCCATGTCAGGTTGCCTGACAGCTTGTATAATTCAGCATGACAATGTAAAACTTTGAATAAATAGGACACCACCAGCATTAAAATAGCACCAACCAGAAAATCCAGTTTTCTTTAAAGTTATGTGACTCAACCCTTACTGTACAAATATAGCCACAAAGAAGATACGCTAAACAAAGATGTGTACTGTACTGCAAAGATGTTGGATAATGTATTTTGCCAGTTAGAGAGATGGTTTTAAACAATGTGATTCAGTGATCCCTGACAACTCAATCATATAGGGCCGGTGTACCTAAAAATAGCTGTTAAAATAATTACCCTTGCTATTTAACATTTGACTACACAGAATGTAGATAGATTTGCCTCTGGCGATTTTGTTTGTGCTGATCAACATATTCTTCATTTTAATGTTTTTCCATTTCTGATTGTATCTCTGTTTTTATCTCCAGTTCCGTACCTTCTGAATCTGTCTGTACATTTTTGTTCTCCTCCTTTATGTTTCTAACTTGACTTTCTAGCATTGCAGTTGCCAAAGGTTTGTGTTTTCAGAGCTACATTTCAAAGCATAACCATTTGATTTGAAGTGCTACCACATAACCTAAGCTAACATCTAATATTGCCTCCTGGATTCAAAACTATACCATTGGATGGGGCCACATACCTTCACATGTACTTGACTAGACTGCCCTCCTTCTATAGGAAGACCTTGTATCAAATATAAAACTATAAGAACTTTCCAAATGGAAAAAAGGCTCTGGAAGTGGGATAGGGATGCAAAAGAGGGATGGAAATTTCTCAACAGTCACTTTGCAATATTTGTCGACAATAAAAACACAGCTGACAAAACAGTCCCTTATAAACATTACAAACCAATGAGTTTATTGAATCTATCCTAATACTTATGCAGAAATTTGTACATAATGTTTCACAAGCACAATTTAAGCGCAAAATGAAGAATAATGTAAAGTAGGACAATTGATCTCATCATCTCATTACCTCATTATTTAAGAATTGATGCCTGAAAATTGGATGCCGTGTAAATGGATAGGTCCCAGTGTGGCGGGTGATATTGATGTGTTTTACATTTGCTATTACCACCCACACCAATACAGCTTGGAAATCGAGCTGCTTTAAAAAGTTCAAATACAGCTTATGCTTATTGTAAAAGTGTTTATGTTATCTGCCTTTCTCTGTGATAGCCATGAAACGTGTAAAGAAAAAAGCAAATTCAATATGTTAAAACAACAAAATTAGCAATTTAAAAAGGCATCAGTCAGTCACCAAAAAAAATGATTAATCTGTCAGTCTCAACAATTAAAATCAAAAGGCTTTTGTTCAGAAGTTGCAAACGTCCATCACCCAACTCAACACAAATTACCTCCAACAGTTGTCAAAAAGTGTGAGCAATCCAAATGTAAAAACTCTTGTCAGAATTAAATAAAATTTATATTAAGCCATTTCTAATCCAACACATAGCTATCTGGGAAAAATTCTGCTTGTTCATCCATCTAATATTAAATTAAACATGTTCACAATAGCTAGTCCGATCCAAGGCAGGGAGATACCCTGGGCATTGTCCAAATTTCCAGGAGACTGTGTTGATTTGTAATGGCATTTTGTTTAAAAGCTAGCAGTTTCCTGCTCCTGTATTCTAATGGGAGAGCGCTAATTTAAACAAGAGTTCATTAGAGGCTCACATTCTTCCCAATGTGTATCATATGCAGTCGTGAGATCTGCAGTGTCCATGTATCTTTTTCCAAAATATAACATGCTCCAGCACTGTGACTTATGTTTATTATTCAGGAAGTAACACCTTTGTTGAAGGCAGAACTGGTGCAAGCACAGGTTTCACTAACTAAAAGCTCAGCTATCTTTAGATTCCATTGGTTGCTTTTGCTATCTAACTCTACTATGAGAACTGTTAATTGACACCTAAGGCTGAAAGGTGTGAACGACTGTATACCAGGACATTCCTGTTAGCATTTCTGCTTGGTGAGTTTTGTCAAAGGCAGGTTAATATGGATCATATAACTTGAAACTGACTTTCAAAACAGTTAAGGTCAGTCCTAAAATTATAAATAGATCCTTACTGTATTTCACTATAATTACCAGTGGAGAAGACATACTCCTTTCGCCCTGAATGTACAACAAAAACTTGCACTTACATAGCACCATTCAGGTCACAATACACCCCGTGTGCTGAGCAGGAGTATTATGAATAACAGGAGCTTAGTAACTGGAATTTGAATCTGTCCAACATTTTGTGGAGTCTTTGGACTAATTTTTCACCAATATCCCCACTAGGCATTGACATCTGGATACCTATATTTTTAGGATACTGGAGCTAATGTCATTAACGTGTTGTCTGTTTGGGAGAATAAAACTGCAGGCATGCCAAGGGTTAAATAGTAATCTTTTAAACTCAAAAGTCTTTTATTTAGCTTTGACTCAAAGATCCACAACTACATCAACACTTCTACAAATGGGTGTTAAATTAACAATTTTCAAGTTCTCTATTCTGGGGAAAAAAGGCCCATCTGAAGTCTCTGTTAAATATTGGATTAAGCAGAAATATCCTGGTCGACACTTTGTGGTGGAATGCATTCTCAAGTTCTCACACGCAGGTTGGAGATTTACAGAACAAACACGGGCACGGATTTGGCAACTGTGTAATCAGGTGACTTTTTATATAATCAAAGGGATTTCACTCCACTAACAAGGTCACTCGCACGTGAAAACAGACACCACATGATGAAAGGACCATGCCCAGATTCCTGACAGTGCCTGTGTGTTTATCCTGTGTCAGCTCTCTGTGCCATGTCACCTTTTTTGACTTTGTGTGATAATGTAAAACTAGTGGGAATGAGTTGAGGGCCCATTTTACATGTTCTCTCATTTAACAAGACTACCAATGCTCCTTTGCATATTTTAAGCGATGACATCAACTCAAGATCCACCCCAGCAACTGAACAAATGAAATATGACAACATCTCCCATTGGAATAACCAGGTTAATGGTCTGCAAACAGAATACCAGCAGCTCAGCAATAGGGCAGCAACGAGACCCCTGTCTAAGATAACACCGTTATATCAAGAATTTGAACCACACTTCTTTATATCTCCTTCACGTGCACTACTTCTGAAGGGGATAGTTGTTGTCACTCAGTTGCGAGCCTGAAACCTGATAACTTGGTGAGCGATGTCAGACATCAGGGGACTGGAACCTAGCCAAAAGTAGAAGGAATGGCAATATGATCAGGAATTTTCAGACAACACTGAAGTTCATTTTGATTGATGTCTTACAGAAAATAAATCAAAGTGTCATTGGTTGGCTATTTTATTTTATTAAACAATACACAGTTTACAAAACAGTTAACATTAACAGCTGTATACAGAGAAACAGCAGCTTTACAAGGGAGAGGAATGGCAAAACCAGGCCCCAAACCCTACCGTTCAACCAGTTTTCAGAGAAATGACGACAAACCTCAAATCCCAGTTTCAATCACCACAAAACAGAAACAATAACAAGTATATACAAGACAGTCCAATTACAGTACATAAAAAACAGTGTATACAATACAGACCCCCAGCAACCCAACAAGCTGCCCAACTGGTTGGCTATATTTGCAAACTGCTTTTGAGCTGGTTGGAATGAAAGAATAGCACCTTTGATTGGCATGGTTCTTATGGCTATATCCACGTCATGAATCCTCAGCATAGTTCTGTCTTCTCACTGCTATATCAATGTTTGTCCTGTACTATGATTCACTCACCAGCTAATGCATTTGTTTGAGCAAAAACAATGTGTGATTGTGTCACTAATCACTTTGTCTTATCTTCTAATTACAAACTCACCATAAATTTATTAGCCATTTGTTGATGATTTGAATTACAGGTGTTTACAATGCAAGGTACAACTCCTACATCATGCATGGTTAGGCTGGACAGTCAAATTTGTCCCTCTATATAAAAGGTACAAACAACTGCTAAGGGCCCATTTCCAGGACAACTCTCCCTTACTGGGAAATAAGGCAGGGCAGGTGACTGAGGGGTCAGTAGGGGAGCACTTTGGAGCCAGCGACCATCATACTATTAGTATTAAAATAATGTTGGAAAATGATAGACCTTATCTAAAACTTAAAGTTCTAACTTGGGGGAAGGTCAATCTCGATGGTATTAGGCAAGAACTTCCAAAAGTTGATTGGGGGCAAATGTTTGCTGATAGAGGGACGGCTGAAAAATGGGAAGCCTTCAAAAATGAGATAATGAGAGTCCAGAGACAGTAGGTTCCCGTTACGGTGAAGGGTAATGTGGTAGGTGTAGGGAGTGCTGGATGACTAGAGAAATTGAGGTCTTGGTCAAAAATAAGAAGGACGCATATACAAGGTACAGACAGCAGAAATCAAATGCATTGAGTATTGGAGTTGGGAAGTCATGTTGCAACTGCACAGGACATTGGTTAGGCCACTATTGAAATACTGCATGCAATTCTGTTCTCCCTGTTATAGGAAGGACATTGTGAAACTTGAGAGGGTTCAGAAAATATTTACCAGGATGTTGCCAGAGTTGGAGGGTTTGAACTATAGGGAGAGGCTGAAAAGACGGGCTATTTTCCCTGGAGTGACGGAGGCTGAGGGGTGATAATATAGAGGTTTATAAAATCATGAGGGGTATGGATAGGGTAAATAGACAAGGTCTTTTCCCCGGGGGTGGGGGAGTTCAAAACTAGAAGGCACAGGTTTAGGGTGAGAGGGGAAAGATTTAAAAGGGACCTAAGGGATAACTTTTTCATGCAGACAGTGGTGCATGTATGGAATGAACTGCCAGAGAAAGTGGTGGAGGCTGGTACAATTACAACATATTAAAAGGCATCTGGATGGGTATATGAATAGGAAGGGTTTGGAGGGATATGGGCCAAATGCTGGCAAATGGGACTAGCTTAACTTCGGATATCTGGTCAGCATAGATGAGTTGGTCCGAGGGGCCTGTTTCTGTGCTGTACATCTCTATGACTCTATGACTCTATGACCTCAACAAGGGACACCAAGAGATGTCATCACAGCTGAATCCTTGTCCTCCCCAACCATCCTTGTTCATCTATTCGCACATTGCAAGGTAAGTCACTGAAATGTTGGATAAACCTGCAATACGTTCCCTGAGCTTGGGAGTGTAAATCCCTATTGTACTCACCACTGATACTATCCAGGTCAGAACCAGCCAGATCATCCCAGAAATGACAGGAAAAACAGAAACCCTTCTGCTTTCTGATCTAGCACTACCGATTAGGGACTTTACCTTCCAAGTATGAGAGAACCTAAAAAAAATACACTCACTCCAGCAAAAATATACATCAATTCATAATTATGTTAGCACCCTCAATGTTGAAAAATATCTTAAAGAACTTTATAGGTATGTAATCAGACAAAAACAGAGAGCACAATACTCTATAAAACACTGTCCATTTCTAACCGAATTCCTATAACTCATAGCCTAACATTTGGGGAGGAGATTTATTGGTCTGTTTTGTTGCGAAGTTTGGATTGAGATATGGGATATTTGAATAAAACAAAAATATTTGCTGAGGCTCACAAGATTCGCGAACAGCCAGTAAAACAGGTTCCATCCCATCCCAGAAGAAAACAAGACAATGTGCACTTTTGAGCCTGTTTCAGCAAGCTATCCTCCATACGCAATTACTTATAGAAGATTACATTCAATACTTATACCAGCTCCAGAGGGGGATAATAGACCATGTTTCCTCCAATCCTCCCACCAGACCTGGGGCTGTGTTACCAAAAGCTAGTGCATCATAAAGAAGTTTCATTTTTGCTGGAACAGCAGACAGGAATTAGTTCAACAACTTCACTTATTTATAAATGTAGCTCCATGTCTGTGTTGACCTTTGAGCAAATTAATCCACAACAAAAGGGATGGACCTATTATTTTCTTTATATCTATTTTGATAGATTCTAAATATTTACAATCTAGAATATACTGCACAGGAGACAAAAATGGAATAATTATTAGCAGAATCCATCCATTGACAAAGTATATTGGAATTCTGGATTCGTGGTGCTGGAAGAGCACAGCAGTTCAGGCAGCGTCCGAGGAGCAGTAAAATTGACGTTTCGGGCAAAAGCCTTCATCAGGAATACAGGAACTCTCTCGTCTGGTTATGATAATCCTGTAACCTTCCCTGGCAGTGTGCTCTGGAAACACAGGCTGGCATTGCAAGGTGCACTGGCAATGAGGATGCAGAGGCTACAGTGGGACAGTCACCGGCTCATTGACCAGACCAGGCCGACTGGACCAACATCCGCCTCACACAACTGACCTACACCCGGCTCAGAGACCAGACCCACACCCGACTCACTGACCAACCCAACATCTGCCTCACACACCTGACCCACACCTGGCTCATTGACCAGACCAACACTCGGCTCACTGACCAGACCGACACCCGGCTCACTGACCAGACCGACACCCGGCTCACTGACCGGACCAGGCTATATACCCAGGTCTGCTTGCTTGCTAACTTTGTGCTGACTGAGCACATATTGGCACGCCCACAGCATCCCTACATTGTCTTGCAATAAGAGCAGTCGCACATTCAGGCAGCCTGCCTTGCTGGTCAGCTGGCCTCAGTTAAGAGGATGTTCGTCAGGCCTTGCCATATGGCAGCGCTACATCAACCCTGCGCTGCTTCCCACTCAGCCCAGCTTCACTCAGGCTCCTTGATGCCACAATTGCAGCCATTATCTTGTCCTCAGGAGGAGGCTTCCAGCGGAGCAAAGTACATCTCTGCAGAGAGGGGAGAGATGCTGCTGGTATCTGCAAGACACGTGGAAGAAGGCACCGTGACCAACGGTTAGAAATAGTGTGCAGCTAACAGCACAGTTAATAGGAGGGAGACAAACACACGCAGAGTGGGACTTAGTTGTTTGCTGGAACATGGACATCTTTGCCCACAGGAGTGGTCCCATTCTTTCCTGGCACAGGGTGAGGAGCTAAATGTCAGGAACGCCAGCAGGGTTCTACCTACCATGTAATGGGCTATCCTCTCCTGTAATGAATGCGTTAGATTATAGAGCTGTTAATCCTCCTGCACGTGGGGGAACGGTCATGAGGGGTTCTGGGGGACTGAGGAGGCAGCGCAAGGGGCATGCAGGGTTAGGGGGGTGGGAGGCTGCAGGGAGGGTGGTGCGACCGAGTGAGGGAAGATGTTACAGGCGGTATTGAGAATGGCAGAGCATGAGCCTTGGTGGGAGATGGGTGCAGTAGCAGAGATAGAGAGTGAGTGAGAGGAAGCAGAGAGAAGTCTGACACTTAGGGCAGGGCTGAAATGGTCATTGATCTTCCAGTGACATTGCTGGCTGTTTGTGCGCTGGAAATGGGACTGAGCCAAGTGACAACCTCAGACCAGATTGGCAAGGCCTGATGGCACAGCCTCTACTGCCAGTCCTTCGGAAAGAGGGCTCCTCTTCTTTGCAGCACTCCCTTGCTAGGATCTCCAGGTCCCAATTGGAGAATTGTGGTCCATCTTCCCCTTCTCCACCATGTTCTGACTCTGTCCTTTGAGGTGCGGGGAGGCTTCAGAATGCCAGAATTCATCCAGCTACACAGCGGCCTTTTAAAGATAGTACAGACACAGGAGGTGCCAGCCTGCTGGCAGATATCCACTGAGTGGCAGGCTGTTCTGGGAATGGCACATTGTAGGATGGGCCCAGAATTGGAGGCGAGGGACGCCACAGGGGCGGAGTAGGTAATCAATCCAGCGAGTTTAGTCAGAAATAGTGAGAAAACTCACTAATCCTCAGGGGACAAACACTCCAAAAAACTCAATGCAATTTCGACTTCGACATGCGTTGTTCTGTCTCCCTTACTGTGTCTCTCGTCAGATGCTTCATGACAATGAGTATTCATAACAGCTTTCTGTTAATAAAACTATCTACCTACACCTTTCCAATCCACCTGTTGAGATGTTATTGCACACTTGTAGGCTTAAACCTAGATTCAGGCAGTGATTCAGCAGTAGAGAGACTATCGCTGCCCCAAAAAAACACCCTCTAATCCTCAAGAGTGGAATGTGCCTGGAATCAATGTGACAATGGCATAAGACAGCTTTTCTGCAGTTTGCAGTGGTGTGACAGTTGCTGATTCCCAGTTTTCCGTTGTTCATGTAATTGCTGCAGCAACTTCATTCCAACCAGAGGGAAAATGCTCCAAACTTTGGCAGTTTTGGAAATTGCGTCTGCTGTGGGATCATGCAACACCAGGCCATATCTCTTTCAAACAGTAATCATTTTCTCTGAGTATATTGTTCGGTAACAATACCTTCTGCATTTCTGTTCACTTGTGCAGCTGACACTGAAGCAAAATAATTGTCAATTCTCCATAAGAGGCATGTCATGCAAGGGAAGCACTGATTTCTAGAACACCATAATATTTAAGTTGGTATAAGACAACAGGCTTAAGTTAATAAAAATGTTTTTTTTTTCCAAAATACTAACACAGACTTCTCCACATGAAAAGCCATCACTCCAAACATAACTTTCCCAGATTGGTAAAGCCATAGCAAAATATTAACCAAACAACTACAACCTAATTGACTAGGTCTTGGGCATCAATCTCAGATTTAAATTTCACAGTTGGCCATGTTCATAGCTATAGGATGTTCTAGATGGTTTTTTTCCCCCAATTATGGTAGCTGTTGAAGTCACCTGGCCTTAAACTAGAGATTCCACATTCATTTGCAAGGAATGAATCACCTCAATAATTTAACACTTTCATGGATTCCGGTTCGCAGAGTATTCTATTCTTGACCGATTTAAAACAGATCTTTCACCTTTGCAGCCTCCTTCTCCCCACTTTCTATTACAATGCTCTTTTAGTCTCCCTCCCCACCCACACCTCCTGAAGCCTCGTTCTCTCCACTTGCATGCACTTGAGTCTCTCTCTCTCCCTAAACCCTGCTGCAGCCAACAGCTCCTCCTACCCCCTGCCCTCCTCAGGCGAACAAGCCCAATCCAGTCCCATCAAATGGAATTCTTGCATTTGGGAAAAAGGACCCCCATCTCAGCTGGAGGCAGCTCTCACCATACTATTTCCTCCCCTCCTCCCAACACCTCCAGCTCTCATTATCCTGCTCCTGCATTTCAGTTCCCAGACCTCGATACCCCGTCAGCTCTCAGCAGCGCACCCCTGACTCTCAGCCTCTCAGCCCCAGCTCTCGGGTCTCAGAACTCTGCACCCAGGCCTCAGAGACTGGTTTTCAACCCTCCAACCCCACCAGTGATGAGACATTGGCTCTCAACAAGGCTCCGCTTGTGACGTTGTCAATGGCAGCGCTGACTTTCACTGCTCCTCCAATCACAGGTTGGTTCTGTCCCACGTTTATTGCTGAAAGGTTCAGGAGGGAGCCTATCAGCAGTGAGTATGGGAGGGTACCAGCCTGTCATTGGAGGATCATCCTCACCAATTCCTTATTCTGTCTGTGAGCACAAGTATTCTCTGCTTGGTCACCCCCTATGTGTGAATTCTTTTCAAGTGATTTGGGGATTTCAGAGCTCGATCCTACTGTTGCGTATTTTGGGCCCTCTTGGGAGGAGACAGACCATAAAAGGAATGGCCAGAACGAGTGAAAGGATTCGTATTCCTGGCCACCCACAGAAGGATGTATTAGAATTGACAAGATCAGGCCTGTCAGATAGGAGTAAAGGAGCAGGAGAGAGGCTTGTCTAGTGCAGGGGACTAACAAAGCGCCTACCACTAAACCACTCGGGGTGCTTAGAAAAGTTTAGTGTGAAATGCAGAACCCTTAGTCACTCACATTCTGTCACACAGGCATATTGTGAAAACACAGTAGGCATTGTGTTGAAAGGCTGTTTTGCAAGCAAGACTTTTATCAGTAGAAGTCTGTCCTCACAGTGAATGAGAGTCGAAAAGATGCTTATTCTCCTCTGTGGCCATAGGATGACATTGCAATATCTTTAATCAAAAATAATCAGTCAAGAGTGTCACAACATTAGCTAAAGTTGGATAATAGTTTACACTGAAAAACCTGATCACGGAAAGCCTGACAGGAAGAGATGTTTCAAACATTGCATCGATTTTACTGTACCAGAGATATTCTGCACTGGATTTAAGTGAGACAGCAGAGCTCACAGTGTGGGTGTTGTTGCTGTAACTGAATTAATTTTTTTTTCATCCACTCATAGGAAATGAGCATCATTGGCCAAACCAGTGTTTATTGCTCTTGAGGTGGTGGTGGCATGCTGCCCTCTTGAACCACTGTAGTCCATATGCTGTAGGTAGACCCTCAATGGTTAGGAGGGAATTCCAGGATGTTAGCCCAGCAACACTGAAGAAGTGGCGATATATTTCCAAGTTAGATGGTGGCCGTGTTCCCATGCATCTGCTGCCCTTGTCCTAGATGGTGGTGGTCAAGTATTTGGAAAGTATTATCAAAGCAGCCTTGGTGAATTTCTGCATTACTTCTTGTAGATGGTACACACAGATTCTAATACAAGTCAGTAGTGGAGGAAGTGGATACTTGTGAATGTAATACTGATCACAGTGGTGGGGAGAAGGTGTTTTGTCCTGGATGATGTCAAGCTTCTTGAGTGTTGAGTGATGGGCTTCACTCATCCAGGCAAGTGAGGGAGGAGTATTCCGTCACACTCCTGACTTGTACCTTGGAGATGGTGGACTGGCTTTGGGGAGTCAGGAGGTGAGTTACTCATATAATGCCAGCTTCAACAAAGTGCATTTGTTTATGTTACATGAACAATCAGAATGAGTGCAATTATCTGACAAAGCCGTACTTGTAAAGTGTGTCATACTGAAACCTATATTTTTGATAGAGTTTATAAACAGAGGTAAAGAGTACAAAAGGAAAGTTTTATTGAACTTTGTATAAAACCGTCTTATAAAAGCCAAAATAACTGCTGATGCTATAAATCAGAAACAAAAACAGAAATTGCAATTTCTGTTTTTGTTTAAAACAGTTTTATCATTCTGCTGGTAACCAGAAGGATGTGAAGGGTTCAAGAGCATAGAACAGAACAACACAGGAACAGGCCTTTCGGCCCACGATGTTATGCTGTCATGACACCAGATTATACCAATCCCTTATGTCTGCCCATGGTCCAGATCCCTCATTCCTTGCTTATTCATGTGCTTATCCAAAAGCCTCTTAAATGCCCCTATCATATCTGCTTCTACCATTATCCCTGGCAATGAGTTGCAGTTACCTATCACTCTCTGTATAAAAGACTTCCCGGCACATTTCCTTTGAACTTTCCCACTCTTACTTTAAATGTATGCCCCCAGTATTAAATATTTCAACTCTGGGAAAAAAAGATTCTGACTGTCAACCTTATCTATGCCTCTCCTCATTTTAGAAGTTTCTATCAGATCGCCCCTCAGCCTCTGCCACTCCAGGGGAAACACTGGGAAATAGTGAGGACTGCAGATGCTGGGAATCAGAATTGAAAGTGTGGTGCTGGAAAAGCACAGCAGGTCAGGCAGCAACGGAGGAGCAGGAGAATCGACATTTCAGGCAAAAGCCCTCCCTGATGAAGGGCTTATGCCCAAAACATCAATTCTCCTGCTCCTTGGATGCTGCCTGACCTGCTGTGTTTTTCGAGCACCCCACTCTCCACGCCAGAGAAAACACCTCTAGTTTGTCCAGCTTCTCCTTATAGTTCATACCCTCGAATCCAGGCAGCATCCTGGTAAACCTCTTCTGCACCTCTCCAAAGCCTCCACACCTTCCTGTAACGTGGTGACTAGAATTGGATGCAATCCTCTCAGTGCAGCCTAATCAAGGTTTTATAAAGCGGCAACATGACATTCTGAGTCTTGTACTCAATGCCCCAACCAATAAAGGTAAACATGCCATACGTCTTCTTTACCACCCTATCTACTTGTGACCACTTTCAGGGAGCATTGGACTGGGAACCCCAGATCTCTCTGTACATCAATGCTGTTAAGGATCTTGCTCTTACAGCTTTAGTATTGAAGGTTTAAGGGACTATAGAAAAACTGAAGTTATACTTTATGGAGTAAACAGCCAAAGGAAATTTGATGGAAATATATAGGTAGGATGAAAAGCCTGGCACACACTCAATGGAATCTACACATTTCTGTTTTATAGAACCCAAAGCAAATTATGAAGCTGTCAAGGGTTATACATAAGTGAGCCCAGACTATGCAGAAGGGAAATAAAGGGTTCAGAACACAGAAAGCACCATGGCCCATGATTTCCCTTCCAGGGCATGGCATAAAGATTCATGACAGAAGCATGACCTTTGGAGACATTGCCAGTCAGCTATCTGAGCCTCAGTGGCAGGTCCTCCAGTGAGGTCAGCTTCTTCAGCACTCAGTAGTTTGTTTTGAGAAAAAAAAATAAGAAGGACATTAATGCCAAAAATAGCTGGGGATAAAAACTAAGAATGTAATTCAGTGATGACCTGGAAAATTCCTGGACTATACTACATCTTGAGACCATGGAATGTCACACTAGGAAGGTGTCAACGAACTTCAGACAGAGACACTTCAAAGGAACAGATGTGATGCAGAAACCGAACTCAACAGAAACCATCACCATTGAGTTATATCCCAGAATGCGGGTGGAACGTGATGTAACTGTGGTGAAAGATATGCTAGTGTTTTCCCTTTGAGGGATACACAAGGGACATAGTTATAAAAACAACTGCAACAAAGTTTCTTTATTTATTCCCAGGATGAGGGTGTTGCTGGCTTGGCCCAGCATTTATTGTCCATCCTTACTTGCCCAGAGAGCCATTAAGAATCAATCACATTGCTGTGGGTCTGAAGTTACATGTAGGCCATCCCGGATGAGGATGGCAGTTTCCTTTCCTAAAGTCTCAGTGTATTGGTGGTGAAGTTCTACAGGGCTGCTTTATACTGAGAAGGTTGCAGCTGAAGAGCATCCACTGGGCACCCTGAACTTGTAGCTAAAAGAAAAGAGCTCTCTCTTTCTTGTTGATTACCGGAAGTCAGTAATTTGCAAGTCAGCAAAGCCATTGCCGAAAAAGGAACAGGACAATTCCTTTCAGCTAATTTGCAGAACCAAGAACCTATAGACCAAATATTCAGCTGCCAACATTAGCATGACTGGACTCACACAACGTAACAATTGCAAAGTGTCCCCATCTATCCATCATAAACAAGCCAAAGACTGATTCTTATACCTCTCCTTTTTCTAACTCTTGTGTTTCCTCATTTCTCACTTCCAAAGTATTTGTGTTGTATTTTGTTATTCTTATTTGCGTTTAAGTAACTAATAAACTCACCTTTTTTTAACCCAAGAAAGCCTGGTTAAATTGGCTTCTTTTAAAACATAAATACAATGGAACAGCGAAAGGAATCCACGAGGAAAGAGATTCCTTGTGTGACCAACCAAGGTGAGGGGCTGTTGAATAAAGAAGAGGAGCCAGTTCTTCCCTCTTCACTAAGGAGTATAACAATTTAAGGTTTCCCACAGAGAATTGTAATGAATTGGAAACCCTTTCCCAGGAGCAGGTTGTAACACACGTTATTATATATGCTGCAACACTGCCCAATACTCAGTTGTAGAGAAAATAAGCAAAAGATATCACACATGCAGTGGGGATTTAGGGTTTTTGAAAGCTTAAGTGATAGCTAACTGTAACTTTCCTGGAAGGCACTTACAGCTTGAGTGTGCTGTCCCAGTCCACTGAAAGGGAAATTTTG
The DNA here is from genome assembly GCF_004010195.1 of Chiloscyllium plagiosum. Lineage (NCBI taxonomy): Eukaryota > Metazoa > Chordata > Chondrichthyes > Orectolobiformes > Hemiscylliidae > Chiloscyllium > Chiloscyllium plagiosum. The sequence goes on from NC_057726.1 coordinate 50,288,375, forward strand.
ATTGTTTTCCAATGCACGCATATTTAAGGAGTGTACTACCTGCCTTTCTTCCATTCTTGTTTCCAAGGATTGATTCATGGATTTCTGTTGGATTGGTTCATGCTGATGGGTCCAGTGGTTTCCCATTGCTTTCCGTAGGGTGGCTGACCAAAACACTCTCCTGCTCAAACCGCTTGACATCCAGCATATCAGAAAGATTTACATACCCACCTGTTTGGCCATGTTACAAATACATCTTCCATGGCCAGTAAGTCCTGTCTTGGGATTCAACTCCAGATTCCCTGGCCCAGAGGTAGAAACGCTACCACTGCACCACAAGGTCTCTTCAGAGTATACAATGATGATAATTAATCAAAGTCAGAAGTTAGTTGACAGCAGGTTACAGTCCAACAGGTTTATTTGAAATCACAAGCTTTTGGAGCGCAGCGCCTTTGTCAGGTGGAGTGGGAGAGAAGAACAGAGAGACACAGAATTTATAATGTGGAGGAGCTGGTGTTGGACTGGGGTGAACAAAATTAAAAATCACACAACACCAGGTTATAGTACAACAGGTTTATTTGGAAGTTCAACCTTTCATAAAAACCACACATCACCAGGTTATAGTACAACAGGTTTATTTGGAAGTTCAAGCTTTTGGAGTATGTTGTGATTTTTGACTTGATCAGGATTATCTCTATGGTAACAGTTAAGTGCTTCAACAATTACAGAGGCCATATGTTCCCCACACAATAGGTTCCCCTCTCGCAGTGTAAACTGCTATTCTAGCCCTGATGATAGCTACTGATCACTTTTCTCTCCCAATCCCATCTAGCTCTCTGTTGATCTTTAAAGTTTTTCTAATCTCCTAGTTTCTCCTTGGTCTTTGCCAATTTGTATGCTTTCAATTTCAATTTGATAGACTCCCTTATTTCCTTAGCCACCAATGGCAGATTACACCATTTCCGACAGTCCTCCCTTTTCACTGATATATACTTTTGCTGAACAGTTTGAAAAATTCTTTGATATTCCTCCACTGTCTGTCAACTGTCCCACCCTAAACTCTGCTTCCAGTCTACATTAGCCAACTCCTGCCTCATCCTATTGTAGTCTCCTTTGAATAAGCACAGGATCTTGGGATTGGATTTAATCTTCCCGCTTTCCAACTGTATTCTAAATTCAACCAGACTTATCACAAGTCTTTTCATCAGATTACAAGGTGAGGCTATGTTACCTCGGTGTTTTAGTTTTCATTGTCAGAGACCTTGGCTTTGTCATAAAGTACGGGATAGATATTCTCAACAAAGTATTCTGGACGGTGTGAATAGTACGACACAGTCTAAAACCATAAATCACTGTCTCCCCTC
>NC_057726.1:50289723-50347647 GCF_004010195.1 Chiloscyllium plagiosum
GTGTATAAATTTAAAAATCTCAACACCAGGTTATAGTCCTTCAGGTTTAATTGGAAACACACTATCTTTCGGAGCGTTGCTCCTTCGTCATGATCCAATTAAACCTGTTGGACTATAACCTGTTGTGTGATTTTTAACTCCATTCAGTTTAAAATTGCAAAATTATTATCTCCTACATGCTTCCGCACTAAGTTTGGAACGCTAATCCACCTGACTATCCTGCATTTTCCGAAAATCTTCTTTGGTGAAGGTGGTGAGTTTTGGATTCAGCTTTCCAGTTATTATTGTAAGAAGATAAGCATTGGGCACAGGAGAGGCAATGCAACCCTTTGAACCAGCTCCACCATTTAATACCATGATTATTAAGCTCACCTCGGTGTCAGCTGGATTTGCCCGCCTGCTCTCTCTCACCCTTCAACTCATTGCAAATTAAACATCTGTATCCCTGCATTAAATTTGCTCATTGTCCTGGTGTCCACCGCATTTTGAATAGGGAATTCCCACAGATTCACAGCACGTTGAGGTAAGTACATTCTTCTTCATGAGAATAGAATAGAATCCCTGCAGTGCAGAAACAGGGTATTCGTCCATGGAGTCCACACCAACCCGATAATGAGCAACCCATTCAGACTCACCCATTCCCTGTATTTCCCATGGTAAATAGCTTAACCTGCACAGGTATGGACACTGTGGGAGTTTAGCATAGCCAATCCACCTAACCGGCACATCTTTGGACTGTGGGATGAAAGTGGAGCACCCAGAGGAAACCCGCACAGACATGGGGAGGATGTGTAAACTCCACACAGTCGCCTAAGGCTGGAATCAAATCCAGGTCCCTGACGCTGTGAGTCAGCAATGCTAACAATTGAGCCACCTCTGCTTAAAACCTGCTCCTCCTATTAACCATCCCACGCCCCAGTTGGCTAAAACTATATTCCTTACATCAGAAAATCAGGTTGTGGAAGCAGATGTCTCAGTAAAACTCAGTGACAGTCCATATGTTCTTCAACTCCAGATTCCCTGGCCCAGAGGTAGAAACGCTACCACTGCACCACAAGGTCTCTTCAGAGTATACAATGATGATAATTAATCAAAGTCAGAAGTTAGTTGACAGCAGGTTACAGTCCAACAGGTTTATTTGAAATCACAAGCTTTTGGAGCGCAGCGCCTTTGTCAGGTGGAGTGGGAGAGAAGAACAGAGAGACACAGAATTTATAATGTGGAGGAGCTGGTGTTGGACTGGGGTGAACAAAATTAAAAATCACACAACAGCAGGTTATAGTACAACAGGTTTATTTGGAAGTTCAAGCTTTCAGAGTGCTGCTCCTTCATCAGGTAGCAAGTGGAGCAGGATCATAGGACACAGAATTTATAGTAAAAGATCCAAGTGTCATACAACCGATGCGAAGTATTGAACAAACAAATACAAATCTGTATGCCGTCTATCAAACGTGCACAGACGCAGACACATTCTCTCTCCGACACACACACACTCACACTCTCTCACACACACACTCACACTCACGCTCTCTCTCTCACACACGCACACACATACACACACACATACACACACACGCACTCTCTCTTTCTCCCTCACATGCACACGCGCACACATACACATACACATATAAGTCTATTATCTAATTTGCAGATTAATTCTATTTTGTTCAAAAAGCACACAATCTATAGGCAGTCAGTCCATGTGACATTTTATCAATTCCTATTTTGGAAATAGAACCAGTCTGACTCAAGGTTGGGATATAGACACCCTCTAACCTCACACCTTTACTGCAGTGTCTGTGCTGAGATGTCATTTTTTAAATAAAATCTTAAGTTATCTCAGGAATTTGACTTAAAATAAGTTCTGGGATTTACATATTAATGATTTGAAACCTGCAACCCCATTCTAAGTGATTAAACACTTAACAGCAATCTAGGTTTGTTAAATACATCACATCAGTTGTATAACATTTTGATCTTGTGCTATAAATTCTGTGTCCATGATGCTGCCCCACTAGCTACCTGACGAAGGAACAGCGCTTGCTCTGCCCTTGATCTCTCTGCCTCTAAATTCTGTTAAAAATCACACAACACCAGATTATAGGCCAACTAATTTATTTGGAAGTACATGAAGTGCGACATGAACCCAAGATCATGGTTGAGGCCGTCCTTATGGATACCGAACTTGGCTATCAGTTTCTGCCTAGTGATTCTGCGTTGCTGTGTATCTTGAAGGCCACCTTTGAGGCTGAATGTCCTTGACCACTGAAGTGTTCCCTGATTGGGAGGGAACATTCCTGTCTAGTGATTGTTGCGCAGTATCTATTCAACCATTGTCGTCGTGTCTGCATGGTCTCGGCAATATACCATGCCTTGGAGCAGACTCTGATTGCCAAGTTCCATACCCATGAAGACAGCTTCAACTGTGACCGTGGGTTCACGTCGCACTACATGTGACCCCATCACAATGTCCTGTATCTGTAAAATCTTCCGTACTGTCCTGTTTTGACATCATCACCTTTATAAATTCTTATGATCTCTCTACTTTAATTAATCTGTACAGTGTTGGATTACTTAGTACTCTGGTTAGACCCTTGGTATGTGACTCTTACACCTCTCATGTTATTCCAGTCATTTAGTTTGTCTCTTGTGATTTCAAATAAACCGGGTTAGACTATAATCTGGTGTTGTGTGACTTCTAATCTTATCCACCCCAGTCCAACACTGGCACCTCCACATCATTGTTAAATAACTAACTCTGGAAGCCCTGAACTTGGCAATAAACATCCTTTGCTAACCTTAACTATCATCTCACTTAGAATCTTTTACTAAGATTCTCACAGTAAATAAACAGGACAGCATTCTCACTCACCCAGTTATTCTCTGATCTACTAAAAATAGGAATTGTCTGCCTGAAATGTAGTAACGCTGCTCTGAGTGCAATGCTGGCTCAACAAATCCCTAGCCAGAAAAAAAAAATCTTGCTATATGTCAAAAGTGTGTCTGCATGCAAGAGCATACAAGTTGTAGGGAAAAGAATCTACATCAACTTTAATTGCCTATCCAAAATATTGCTTTAACACTCCCTAAAAATGCTTCATCTCTGCAATCAGCAACCCAAGTCATAAAGAAGGTGCCATATGTTCAACAGCAAACTGTGGATTGCAGAACTGTAATAACTGACAAAGCACATGGACATCACTGCTAGAAAAGCAATATTAATTAGAAGAAAATAATAATGCACTAATGCTTTAAAATTTGCAAAGACTAACATACAGTTGCCAAATAATTCGACTTTATGCTGCTTCTACTGGACAGGGGTGGGTAAAAACCCAGCTGGCCAATCTACAACTGGAATGTTAGCAATGTTTCGTTATTCATTAGGGGCGAAGTGGGCATTGCTAGCCAGGTCTCGTTACCCTTGAAAGGTTGGTAGTGAGACACCTTCTTGAACCTCATCTACTCATATGGTGTAAGTTAAGGAAGGTGTTCAACCATTTTGGCCCAGTGGCTGTGAAGGAACAATGAGTTAAAGATTTCAGGTTACGATGAATTGGAGGGGTAGTTGCTGTTGGTAATATATCCAAGCATTTGCTCCCTTGTCCTTCGAAGTTTGAAAGTTTTTTTTTAAGATTAGGTTCCCTACAGTGTGGAAACAGGCCCTTCAGCTCAACCAGTCCATACTGACCCTCCAAAGAGTAACCCACCCAGACCCATTTCCCTCCGACTAATGCACCTAACACCATGGCCAATTCACCTGACTTGCACATCTTTGGACTGTGGGAAGAAACCGGAGCACCCGGGGGAAACCCGCACAGACACAAGGAGAATGTGCAAATTCCACACAGACAGTCAACTGAGGCTGGAATTGAACCTGGGACCCTGGTGCTGTGAGGCAGCAGTGCTAACACTGAGCCACCGTGCCACCCCATGTATTGTTGTTGAAGGAACCTTGATGAGTTATTGCAGTGCATCTTTTAGATGGTGACCATGGCTGTCAAAGAATGCCAGTGGTGGGGAGACTAAATGTTAAAGGAAATGGACAGGATGCCAATTAAGTGAGCTGCTTTGTTCTTGAGTGACTGTGGCAGAACCTAAACTGGTTCTCAGATTAGGGAGAACTAGCCACTTAGATACAGAACTGGCTTGAAGGTAGAAGACAGAAGGTGGTGGTGGAGAATTGCTTTTCAGACGGGGGGGGGCCTGTGACCAGTGGAATGCCACAAGGATTGGTGCTGGGTGCACTACTTTTCATCATTTATATAAAAGATGTGGATGTGAACATAGGAGATATAATTATTAAGTTTGCAGATGACACTAAAATTGGAGGTGCAGTGGACAGCGAAGAAGGTTATCTCAAAGTACAACGGGATCTCGATCAGATGGGCCAATGATCTGAGGAGTGGCAGATGGAGTTTAATTTAGAAAAACATGAGATACTGAATTTTGGAAAGGCAAATCAGTGCAGGACTTATACACTTAATAGTAAAATTCTGGAGTATATTGCTTAACAAAGTGACCTTGGAGTGCAGGTTCATGGTCCCTTGAAAGTGGAGTCGCGGGTAGACAGGATAATGAAGAAGATGTTTGGTATGCTTTCCTTTATTGGTCAGTGCATTGAGTATAGACGTTGGGAGGTCATGTTGCAGCTGTACAGGGCATTGGCTGGGCCTCTTTTAGAATACTGTATGCAATTCTGGTCTCCCTGCTATAGGAAAGATGCTGTAAAACTTGAAAGGGTTCAGAGCAGATTTACAAGGATGTTGCCAGCGGAGGGTTTGAGCTATAGGGAGAGGCTGATTAGGCTAGGGGTGTTTTTGCTCAAGCATTGGAGGCTGACGGGTAACCTTCTAGAGATTTATAAAATCATAAGGGGCATGGATAGGATAAATAGGCAAGGTCTTTTCCCCGGGGGGTCCAAGACAGGAGGCCATGGGTTTAAAGTGAGAAGGGAAAGTTTTAAAAGGGACCTAAGGGGCAACTGTTTCACACAGAGTGTGGTGTGTGTATGGAATGAGCTGTCAGAGGAAATGGTGGAGATTGGAACAATAACAACATTTAAAAGGCATCTGCATGGATATATCAACAGGAAAATGGGACTAGATTTATTTTGGATATCTGGGCAGCATGGACGAGTTGGACCGAAAGGTCTGTTTCTGTGCTGTACATCTCAATGACTCAATGACTCTATATCAGTTTTAAGTCTGAGTTTCCTTGTTCTATAACTGTGTTCCTTTGTTTGAGATTCTGCGACGAGTGGAAACATCTTCTTAATATTGTCCCTGTGAAGCCCCCTTTGAATCTTGTACATTTCAATAGGATCGGTCTTCATTTGTCTAAACTCCAATGAATAAAGGTCTAACCTGTTCAGATGTTTTGGATAAGTCAGCTCTTTCATTTCAGGAATCAGCTGAATGAGTCTCTTTTCAAGTACCTCCAATGTCTGTCGATATTTTCTTACATGCAGGGACCAAACCATACCCTGTACAGTTGGAGCAAGTGCTATGTCTTGCTGGAGTGGTATGCTGGCAATCAAGCCCCACTATTCTCAGTGTCCTTATGAAAGTTAATCATTTCATTTATAAAATTATGCAGAATTACTCAAGTATACCTGTTGTTTATATCCAGACTGATAGTCATTTCTGAACTTAAAATTAATTACGATTTATTACAAGTAAATAGACCCTAGCTGCAGGTAAACAAATATGTGTTCCCAATCAGCAGAATACCCAAATGGTCTGAACTCACACTCCCATATAAACTCTACCTAGGACACACATTGGTCTGAAGAGTTTTATTGGACTTGAAACTTTAGATTTGACTAGATTAGATTCGCTACAGTGTGGAAACAGACCCTTCAGCCCAACAAGTCCACACCGACCCTCTGAAGAGTAACCCACCCAGACCTCAGACTAATGCACCTAACATACTCTGCTTTTCTTTCCACCAATGCTCCAAGACATGTTGAGTTTCTCCAGCACTTTTTGTTTTAGTTGTATATGGAAGGTAATCTCACTGAAACATGTAAGATTCTGAGAGGTTCTTTCCCCCTGGCTGGAAACTCCATAGTAATGGGATATGGGGTCATTCAATTAGGAATGAGGAGGAATTCCTTCATGCACAAAGTTGTAAATCTTTGGAATTTTCTATGCTGGGAGCTATGGATATCCAGTCAGTCTGTATATTCAAGATTGAGCTTGACAGATTCTTGGAATCTATAGAAATCAAGGGATATAGAATTTATGATCTACTCCTGTTACTAATCCTTAAGTTTCCATGTTAATGAAATGCTTACATATTCATGTTTACATGGCCGCTTTTGTAGGTTGGCAGGCTGGTTGGGGTAGGAGGCTGCCCATAAAATTGCCCAACCAGCCCTCTCATCTGTCCTTGACCTGTCTGCAACTTTACAGATTATCGGTGAGGCCAAGACCGCCTCACTGCCTTTATCCCAAATGACCAATTACTGGATATTTAAGAGCCATGTCCTGCCAAGCACAGCCTTATTGTTGAGGCTGATGGGAGGTGTTCAGGGGTGTTCAGGACACTGCTGCTTGGCTCTTGGCATGTAAAGGTGGGGTGCTTGCCTCAGATGCCCCTTTTGCCCCATGAGGCTATCTACCCACCCTGCAAGATCTGCCTCTGCCATCCTACATGTTCTCTTTCCTACTACCGTCCGGCCTGTCCAGTGAGACTCCCAGCCTTTCCGCAGGCCTAACCTCCCCACTCTGCTGAAAGGCACATTTCCCTCTTTCCATCCCCTCAGTTGCCTGTACTAGACTTTGCAACCTGGGTCTCCCCATAGCCTTGGCCTTGACCACTCTTGAGCTGGTGTTGCAGAGGCTACACAACTTTGGGCCAATTGCACAGACTAAAATCTTCATTGTTCTCTCTTTCTGCAGAGGTGGGGACTAAAACGGCATCGTTTAATTTACAGATTTAATAATAGAAAACTTGTTCACTAACCATGGTTTATATGAACCCCTGTTCCATTTTTTCAGACCAGCTTCAGATAAGCCTCTCCTGCCCTTGGTATGCTTTCAGCAGCCAATGCTGTCCATCGGGCATGCTCCGGACACCATGTCCACACTGGATCTTCCTAGACATAAGGTTCTTCTACTGCGTTTTGGGTAAGGGTGCCCCCATTGAAAGCCCAGAATTCTGAATAAAACGTAGCACAATGTGATTTGACTGAGTTTAAAAATTAATACCACTGGAGGAGAAATAAATAAAAGCAAAGGCACAGGAGGGAGATTCAGTGAATTTTATTTTACACTAAATCTGTTTGATTAGGAATGCACTGCCTGAAAAGCTGGTGAAAGCAGATTATCATCTTATTGCTGCAAACTCCTCCTCAGTTTGTATAGTGTCAAACAAACATTTCCTTTTTACTATACAAACTGACAAATTGAGCTGTTCATTATTTTCTAATTGTATTTCTGACTCACTTTTTCCCATACTTGTTATTCTGAGGCAAATTTATTAAGCCTCCTTTAATGTGCCCATCAGTCTAGGCTCACAGAGTTAATAGATTTACTAACAGATGAAGATAACAGGTCCAATGAATGATTCACCTCTACCTTTTTCCAAGCTCCCTGTACCACAGAAGCCAGTCTTCAGCCAATTCCATTCACTTAGAGTCATAGAGATGTACAACATGGAAACAGACTCTTCAGTCCAACTCGTCCATGCCGGCCAGATATCCTAACCTAATTTAGTCCCATTTCCTATTCATATACCCATCTAGATGCCTTTTAAATGCTGCAGTTGTACCAGCCTTCACCACTTCCTCTGGCAGCACATTCCATACACGTACCACCCTCTGTGTGAAAAAGCTGCCCGTTCAGTCCATTTTATACCTTTCTCCTCTTATCTTAAACCTATGCCCTCTAGTTCTGGACTCCCCCATCCCAGGGAAAAGACTTTGTCTATTTATCCTATCTATGCCCCTTATATTTTATAAACCTCTATAAGGTCACCCCTCAGCCTCTGACACTCCAGGGAAAACAGCCCCAGCCTATTCAGCCTCTCTCTATAGCTCAAATCCTCCAAACCTGGCAACATCTTTGTAAATTTTTCCTGAACCCTTTCATGTTTCACAACATCCTTCCAATAGGAAGGAGACCAGAATTGCATGCAATATTCCAACAGTGGCCTAACCAATGTCCTGTACAGCCGCAACATGAACTTCCAACACCTGTACTCAATACTCTGACCAATAAATGAAAGCTTACCAGACACCTTCTTCACTATCCTATCTACCTGTGTCTCCACTTTCAAGGAGCTATGAACCTGCACTCCAAGGTCTATTGTTCAGCAACACTCCCTAGAACCTTACCATTAAGTGTATAAGTCCTGCTAAGATTTGCTTTCCCAAAATGCGGCAATTCACATTTATCTAAAATAAACTCCATCTGCCATTTCTCAGCCCATTGGCCCATCTGGTCAAGATCCCATTGCAATCTGAAGCAACCTTCTTCACTGTCCACTGCACCCCCAATTTTGGTGTCATCTGCAAACTTACTAACTACACCTCCTATGTTCACAACCAAATAATTTATATAAATGATGAAAAGCACCAATCCTTGTGGCACTCCACTGGTCATAGGCCTCCAGTCTGAAAAGCAACTCTCCACTACTACCTTCTGTCTTCTACCTTTGAGCCAGTTCTGTATCCAAATGGCTAGTTCTCCCTGTATTCCATGAGATCTAACCTTGCTCACCAGTCTCCCATGGGGAACCTTGTCGAACACATTACTGAAGTCCATCAGGTCCACTGCTCTGCCCTCATCAATCTTCTTTGTTACTTCTTCAAAAAACTCAATCAAGTTCATGAGACAAGATTTCCTACAGACAAAGCCATATTGACTATCCCTAATCAGTCCTTGCCTTTCCAAATGCATGTACATCCTGTCCCTCAGGATTCCCTCCAACAACTTGCCCACCACTGAGGTCAGGCTCACCGGTCTATAGTTCCCTGGCTTGTCATTACCGCCCTTCTTAAACAGTGGCACTACATTTGCCAACCTCCAGTCTTCCGGCACCTCACCTGTGACTATCGATGATACAAATATCTCAGCAAGAAGCCCAGCAATCACTTCTCTACCTTCCCACAGAGCTCTAGGGTAAACCTGATCAGGTCCTGGGGATTTATCCACTTTTATCAATTTCAAGACATCCAGCACTTCCTCCTCTGTAATCTGGACATTTTGCAAGGTTTCACCATCTATTTCCCTACTGTCTATATCTTCCATGTCCTCTTCCACAGTAAACACTGATGCAAAATACTCATTTAGTATCTTCCCCATCTCCTGCGGCTCCACATAAAGTCCGCTTTGCTGATCTTTGAGGGGCCCTATTCTCTCCCTAGCTACCCTTTTGTCCTTAATGTATTTGTAAACACCCTTTGGATTCTCCTTAACTCTATTTGCCAAAGCTATCTCATGTCCCCTTTTTGCCCTCCTGTTTTCCCTCTTATGTATACTCTTATTGCCTTTATAATCTTTTAATGATTCACACGATCTATCCTGTCTATACCTGACATAAGCTTCCTCCTTTTTCTTAATCAAAATCACAATTTCTTTAGTCATCCAGTATTCCCTATACCTACCAGCCTTTCCTTTCACCCTGACAGGAATATACTTTCTCTGGACTCTCGTTATCTCATTTCTGAAGACTTCCCATTTTCCAGCCGTCCCTTTACCTGCGAACATCTGCCCCCAATCAGCTTTAGAAAGTTCTTACCTCATACCATCAAAATTGGCCTTCCTCCAATTTAGAACTTCAACTTTTAGATCTGATCTATCCCTTTCCATCACTATTTTAAAACTAATAAAACTATGTTCACTGGCCCCAAAGTGCACCCCCACTGACACCTCAGTCACCTGCCCTGCCTTATTTCCCAAGAGTAGGTCAAGTTTTGCACCTTCTCTAGTAGGTACATCCACATACTGAATCAGAAAATTTTCTTGTACACACTTAACACATTTCTCTACATCTAAACCCTTAACACTATGGCAGTCCCAGTCTCTGGAAAGTTAAAATCCCCTACCATAACTACCCTATTATTCTTACAGATAACTGAGATCTCCTTACAAATCTGTTTCTCAATTTTGTGCTGGCTATTAGGTGGTCTATAATAATCCCAATAAGTTGATCATCTCTTTCTTTATTTCCCAGTTCCACCCAAATAACTTCCCTGGATGTATTCCCAGGAATATCCTCCCTAAGTACAGTTCTAAAACTATCCCTTATCAAAAACGCCACCCCACCCCCCCCCCGTACCCCTTTCTATCCTTCTTGTAGCATTTATACGTCAAGGAAATTCTTCTCCTGGAATGTCTGGAGTTCTCTTCCCCAGAGTTGTGAAGGCTAGGTCACTGAAAGTAGTTCAAGACATGATCGACAGATCTTTGAACCATCCGGGAGCAGGGGGTATGATGAGCGGTCATGAGTTTGTTAATGACAGGGCAGGCTTGAAAAGGAATCGACTCCTCCTTTGTCTTAAGTTCTTATGATAATCAGTCGACAAACAATTAATAATGTCCAACAAGAGAGGATTAAGGTACAAACTAATTACATGCTCAAAATAAATGAGAGGTGATCGTTAAATTTCCCTTGAACGAAAAAGTAAAATGTGACATCTGAGTCGTATGACAAACCTAGGACAGATATGATTTTAAGTTACCAAAATAAATGAACTATCCAAGAGAAAGAGAAAAGTTGAGTGGAATGGCTATGAAAATGTGCAGAGAGATCAGTAAATCAGATTGGAAAACAAAGTATTTTATAAACATATCAAAGGGAAAGAATAACCCAGATCATGTTGGAGTTGCAATTAAAAATTCCCTTCTGCAAAATAATAGGATAGGTACGAAACAGTGCCACATTAGGAATAAAAGTGTGCGCAGTTCAGTTTCTTAGCTCCCTTCGGTGTAGCATCTCAGAAGTCTTCAAGTCGGCTGCGCTGAAACATTTACAGTAGGTACTTTGCAATGTGTTAACTCACGTCTACTGCCCCCCTCGGCTAGTCAGCAGGATGAGAGAGCAGTCAGGTTTTGACTCCCACAGGTATGCACGGTCATCAACAGCACAAACATGACCCATCAGGATAAGCAGGAAGGCTTACTTTGATCCCTGTAAATAGACTCCAAGGACAGAATGCACTGCTTCTGTTCCTATTTCTTATGGTCTCCCAGTGATATGGGATTAACTCTTTCCTCTTTCAGTTCAGAGATAATGAGGTGGCGGAGGGCTGAGCGGAGCCCATGGAACTTGACTGTCTCGGTTCTCGCCGGGAAAAACAGCGAGACATGCAAAACTGCGAGAATATTCAAACACCAATGCATAAAATGTCACATTTTAGTAATTGTTTGGATTGGGCTTTTTGTTTTAGTAATTCAGTGGTAAATATAAATGATGCACACGTAATCAACTTGCACAAGGACAAATTCGACAGGCAAATGATTCAAACAGAGCGTACATAATGTAACGCGGATTTCTAAAGCATGCAAAAATGGCATCCGCTACCTCGCAAGGCGAATGCTCTTCTCTTTCTGCTGCACTGTGTATATCAGACACAATGCTGCTTTTTTTCTCTCGAGGTGGCATTATTAACAACGCAGCAAGTGTTTACAGTCCTTCCACACTTTCCATATTTGTTGCATCTTCGCGTTCCATCTTGCTTTCATTGGTGGTGTACTGAGCTATTTGTTCAAATACCTTGGCCATCACTGACGAGCGCAACCCATTCCGCAAATTCCGCGCAGCGAACGCGTAAAGCAGGGGATTGACGCTGCTGCTAATAAACGCTAACGTTGCTGTAATGTAGGTGCCCACCTCAGAAACCGTTGTCAGCGTCTTGGATGTGTCGGAGTCCAGTGTCAAGGAAACCAGATCAATCACGTTGAACACATGGTATGGAAACCAACAGATTAGAAACGCCACAATAATGCTAATAATTAGCATTTCAGATCTGTGTTTGCTCTTAAAGGTCATCCGACCCACCCGTTTTGCAACCAATCCGTAACAGGTTGCCAGAACTGTAAAAGGGATTACAAATCCAGCCAGGGTTTCCAACACAAGGCATGATATATGCTGGCCTTTGGAATCATACTGACCACCGAAGCATTGAGGGTGGTCATTGATGATGCCCACTTTCCTGGTTAAAAGGTTGGGAACTGAGAGCGCAAAGGCCAAACCCCAAACAATAAGGACCACTTTGCAAACACGCTCTGTCCTCTGCCATCGCTGGGAGGCAAATGGATACACAATAACCAAGAAGCGGTTTATGCTCATCAGCATGATGAAGAACACACTGCTGTACAGATTGCAGTAAAGGAGATAGCCCAGGACTTTGCACGAGGTTTCTCCAAAGACCCAACTGTTGCAAATGGAATAAATCCACAGTGGCAAAGTGACCAACACGATCAGATCAGCAAACGCCAGGTTCACAATCAGGATAACAGTGGGTGAACGTTGTTTCATCTTATACAAGATGACCCAGATGACAAGTGAATTCCCTGGAATCCCAACAATGCATGTTAATCCAAGAATGGTGCCGGCCACTGCTTGAAGAGCTGTTTCTGTTGCATTGTTCGATTCCATCCTTATTGTTATGAGCCCTGGCCAACACTTCAGGGTATTTTATATGAGTTCAGTTCCTTAATGAAACTTGCCAAATACGTTAGCAAATACTGCTATTTCCAGTGTCATGCGCTAAGATTACAAAATATCAATACTAACTACATAAAATACCCTTTCTGCTGTTGACTGGATTCAGGGATTGGGAAACGCAACTGAACAACCCTCTGTAACTTTGTGTGATGTTGTATGAATTCTTTAATAATTTGCCCCCACATTTATTTTAGGGCTTTGGCTGCTATATTCAAATGCCATGTTTATGATCCTCTAAAATATTTCTTCATCTTTGAGAGAAAGAGTATTGCTCAACGTTATTTGTGACTCTTTGCAGCAGACAATAAAGGGAAGTCACTTCCAACCAATTCAGCTTATTAAAGGGCACCAACTTTCCAGGCTTTGATTTCTCAGTTATTTTTGGATGGGAGCACATAAGACATGTTCCAGTCACGAGATATTGTGTTCCCATCATGTCAGATGACTGGAACACAAATTCTTAAAGCAGAAAGAACCTGGAACGTGATTCCAAAACCAAACTTTGATCCACATCAGAAATTTCATGTCAAGTCGCATGCTCAACTAATCAACCGGATGCCATATGTAACCCAGTTACAAGTCAATGGTAGAGGCTACATTGGTCAAGTCCCAGTGGACATGTTTTCTAATAGTTCTGTTATCGTTTGGAAATTTGCAGCTGAATTTTTCTATTTTTGTCGAAAGTTTTCTTGGTTGAGATTTACAGCAGCTGGTCTACAATGGCCAGTACTGATTTTTCTCATTGTTTGTTTTTTGGCTCATTAGTTGGAAATAGGCCTCTGGTGTCTGACTCAGGGGATCTTGCTCCAGGAGCAGTAAAAGTGCTTACTACTTGGTGACGTTCACACTGCCAGCACCATACTTAAACTCTAGATCCTCAGCATGTCAGATGCTAGAAGCCAGAATCTGGCCTCACAGTGCACTGTTTGATTGTCGTCACTGAGGACAAGGCACAGATGGGACCTGGAAGAGCTGGTGGACGGGCTGGTTGGAAGATGGGACATCACCTTATCCTATCACCTTATTGACTCACCCTGGGTGGAGTCAATGCAGTGCGCATGCCAAACATAACATGGCAGCCAAAAGAAGATAAATGACGTCATGCACTCTGTGAGGGAGGTACTCCCACCTCACACTCACTGGGCCACCACTCACTCTAACTCTGCCACTGCACGCATCTCTCTCTCTCGATTGCTCATGCATCATGTCGACTCAATTGTTCTCAGTGACCTCACCCTTCCAAACTACTAACCCTTCCTGCCCTCTGTGCTCCCTACTCTTTCACTGGCAACACCTCATCACCTCTCCTCCCTTGCCTCATGATTAACATCGCTCCAATCACTGCCATCACACTCAATCCCTCTCTCTGCAGGAATAATTGTCTCAGAACTGGGCAGAGCAGGTGAAGACAGTGGGCAGGGTGGTGGGCAATGAGCTTCTCAACCCATATGAAGAGAAATGTGCTGGAATCAGCTGGAGAGGAGGATAATCGCGTCAGGTGATGCAGAGACCTCTGTGGATATCCGTCTGAGTACGCTTCATTGGGCAGTGCCATTAATGACAGTGTGTACTCACTTTTAGCCCTTTTACACAACTCACACCCCACTCCCAGTGAACTTCCAGGAGGAGAAGGTCCAGAACTGGTGAACCCTTATGTCCACCTCTGAGGAGAAAGCAACTCAACCCTCAGGAAATGCACCAGCAAGGCTTCCCCCAGCACCCTCCAGTAGCTCAGAGTCTTCTCCCTCGAGGAGTTGTCTTTCTAGACTAGGCTCAGGAGCACAATCTGATGAGCACATCACTGACACTTCTCCGCAGCTAGTCAAGGAAGGCACACCCCAGGCCACTGACATGCAGAGCACTGTCAGAGACTTGGCACCTGTCCAGCCCCAGGCAGGAGAGGAGCTGAAGGTGTGTCTGTTAATGATTTTATCAAAAAGTGCAAAGAAGCTCAGCAGATGCGGACAGCTTTGTCAGAGTTAGTCAGTAAGCTGAATCAAAAAAAATGGGCAAGCCCACCAATATTAGCAACACCATTGTGGCTCCTATATGCGTGTGTCTGACTGTCTCAAAGGACAGTCTACCTGGAACTGTGTAGACTCAAGTGACACTCAGTAGCGGCCAGATTTGCACAAAGACCTGCACATAGAATCCCTACAGTGTGGAAACAGGCCACTCAGTCCATCAAGTCCACACTGACACCCCACCCCCACCTCAGCCAAAGAATATCCCACCCTGATCCACCCCTGCATTTCCCAAGGCTAATCCACCTAACCTGCACATCCCAGGACATTATGGGCAATTTAGCATGGCCAGTCCACCTAAACTACACATCTTTGGACTGTACTCATTGCCCTAGCTACAGTGCTATGCACCAACGGCAAAGCAAGAAGGGAGTGAGGGACGTAGGCCTCACTCCAGATGCCCCTTCCTCTCAGGGAGACAGGGTGGTGCTAGCAGATATTCACAGGGAGGAGAAGATAGGACCACTTGAAGCTTCCTGTCAGGACAATCCGGGGGTGCTTGGTCCCT
Source organism: Chiloscyllium plagiosum (assembly GCF_004010195.1). NCBI lineage: Eukaryota > Metazoa > Chordata > Chondrichthyes > Orectolobiformes > Hemiscylliidae > Chiloscyllium > Chiloscyllium plagiosum. Next base: position 50,304,931 of record NC_057726.1, read on the forward strand.
CCACCTCCCCATTGCCTGTGATGCCCGAGCCTGCAGAAGTCCAAGCCAAGGGTTTTGAGCCAGCATCTGAGCTGGGTGGCCTTAGCAGGTCCAGGCCATCTAAGCCCAACCGTCCCCTTGACACCAACCAAGGCATCCTGTTCAACAGGACCAACCTCAGCTGCGGTTATAAGGACTGAACATAGACAGGAGAGAAAGGAAGATGGAAACCTACTGAGGGCAACTGGGTGGCATGGGTACCACTTCATCACAAATAATCTTGCATTTTTATATATATGTGTTCAAATTTGCTCTTAAAAAGTTGGCTGTAATTTCTTTGTTGCTGTCAGACCTGAGGAAGTCACAGCCATGTGTGAGATGAGACATTGCAAAAATGAAAGCAGTTGTAGAGTTAGAGTTAATTTTTGTTGTCACGTGTACTCTGAGCCAAGTAGGGATCCAGGTCATTCTGCTATAATGCATGTTTTGTCAACGCAAATTTGCAGTAACGCAATTGATGAATTGGGGACACTGTTTCTATAGCGCAAACTTTTAAAACGTGTTGGCTATAACGCGATTACATCGCCAACACTTTGAGCGCTGTTTCTGTAGTGCAATTTTTCTATAACATGGGATTGCATAAGAACACACCAACCACGTTATAGAAGAATTGAATGTACAGAAGTACAGTGAAACTTGTACAAAGTCGCCATTTTCCGGTACAAAAGTACCTAGGTCCAAAATCTTAGATATAAACTAGAAAGATAAAGAAATAAAGTTAAAAGTTTGACATCACAGTCCTTCTTAAGCGCCTTAGCCATGGGCCTGAATCCACCCCGACACTGAGACCATCACCAGCACCAAACAGTCAGCCTGCCATGAGTCCCTTCACCGTACCACCACTGCAGAACCATATTGCCATTCTTCACCGCCATCTTGCCTCTACTGATGATGTCACCATGAGTGAGCTCTGGACCAGTCTTGGCAATGCAGCCACTGCTGAAGCTGCTGAGTCCCACACTGAGCACTGGACCCAAACTCACCTCCCTCCACCACCACCACCAGAAACAAACCTTGTCTCCAACACACTGGACACCTTGATGCTGCCCAGATTCCCCACAGCAGGTCAGTCAGGTTAAAAGTTTAGAAAAAGCCAAGAAGGAACAAAAACAAGGAAAAGCGGGTGGAGCAGATAAGCTCTGGGCTCAGGTGCACTCTGCCCTGCTACTCTGCCGCCATCTTGCCCGGAGATTGTAATGGCCGAGGATTGTTTGTTTCTCACTGACTCGCTGATTGCAGATAGCCTCAGGATGCAGAGATCACATCATTGACTACAGATAAGTTGGTGCACTTTAATATGGACAACACTGAGGAAAAAGACATTTGTTCAGCAACAGAAAAATTCAAGGGTGCAAAAAGTACCAGGGTCATGTGTACTGGGGCCTGGCCAGAGGCTGTTTGCAATATAACCAACAAAAAGTAATGCAATGGAAGGAAGTGCAGACCCAGCTCAATCCTCCTGTAGGCAAGATTCAGTTCCATTCTGTCTGATGGCAATGATGCATAACTTTGTCATGGTCTCTTGGATGTCCCCCCCCCAGTCAATTTCCAGACCCTCATTCTAAGTTGACTGCTTTTCTTCCTCCATTTGAGATATTGCTTCTGGGACATTGCCCTTTGTCAGCTTCAGTTGTGACTGTCACAGTATGTCACGGTGATACTGTACACCCCTGCCCAGGCTGTAGTACAAAGCCCTGCCGCAGTGCTCCAACGGTCTGTTTTACTGTGTCCCTGGTGGAAGTCCTTTCAGTTGGCCAACTCTGCAAGTTGCTGACGGGGCATTCTCATAGCAACGTGGGTGCAGTGTATAGTGCATTTGGTGGGAGCCAGCGGTGTTGGAGAATCCCAGTGCCCAGGCTGCATGGCTCTCCCGATCACAGGGAAGGTTATAAACAGATGTAAGCTGGAGAAAATGGTACCAGTGACACGTCAGGTGTATTGTTTGGGTTTGGGAGATGCCGCACAGGTATCCAGTTGCTTCTTGAAATGTGCTGCTGGCATATAACCTCAGGACAACTGTGACCCAGCCAGTGCACAGCTGCATAGGGCACAGTACTAGGTTGAGGAACTGAATGAATGCAGTTTAGTCCATCACTGCAAATCCATTGAGGGAGACCTGAGGTTGTAGGTGAGGTCTCTCAGGGCACCAAGCTTTAGAATGAGAAACAGGAAGAATGTGTGCAAGATTTAATGCTGAAAATGTGTTGCTGGAAAAGCGCAGCAGGTCAGGCAGCATCCAAGGAACAGGAGAATCGACGTTTCGGGCATAAGCCCTTCTTCAGGAATCCTGAAGAAGGGCTTATGCCCAAAACATCGATTCTCCTGTTCCTTGGATGCTGCCTGACCTGCTGCGCTTTTCCAGCAACACATTTTCAGCTCTGATCTCCAGCATCTGCAGCCCTCACTTTCTCCTCCAGATTTAATGAGCAACACAATGGAAAGAAGACTTAATGTCTAAATCTTATAGGGGGGAAAGTGAGGACTGCAGATCAGGATCATATTCCTGATGACGAGTTTATAATTGAAATGTCAACTCTCCTGCTCCTCGGATGCTGCCTGACTGGCTGCACTTTTCCAGTGCCACACTTTTTGACTCAATCTTGTAGTCAACTATGAACCCCTAGTGCATCTGGGTGGTCTCCTTAATCCTTTTCCGAGTTCTACGATGAGTAGCATTCTTGCGCTTGAGGTGGAGCCTTCAAGATCTCTGGCACACTGCCAGCCTCCTGTCCAAGTACCGGTTCTTTCTCTGATATTGTAACCTTTTGAGGTAGTGGAGCCCCAGCTGGGGAGAGGAGGTTGCTAAGGAACATGTGTGTAGACTCAAGCCCCCAGGAGCAGGAGTAAGCCACACTACTTCCTCTGAAAAACACACGCTCCGTTAACTTGAGAACGAGAACCCAGGCATCCTTTCCCTCTCACCTTGTCACTGATGTGTTGGGTTCCTGGACGAAGGACGATGTGCACCTCTGGCAGCCATGGTGTGTGATCTTTTAAATCCCGTTCTCCATGATGGTCACCAATCCATTGGTGGAGGAAGCAAACCACACCCACTCAGATACACAGCCACAATCTGGACTTGGATGGACTCCTCCCATTGATTTTGCTAGCAGTGTTCCTACCAAGGGCCCCAGAATGAACAGTCCCCAAGTTGCAGGCTCCTTCATTGGCTATTTGTCTCATAATACAAACAGCTACCACATTGTGACTGTCCTGTTACAGTAAAATCCAGAGCAGAATATCTCCAACACTGTAAAACTGATACAGAGAGCATGACATTCCTTGCAGTATCTCTTACACTGTCAAAGATTCTGTGGTCAGGCTTTCCATTGTTAGGTTTTATCTAACTTTAGCTCATGTTTTATTTCATAATATTCTTTTTTCTACATATACTGTGTTCTATATTCTGTTTTCTGTATTCCATTATTTTATATTATTCAATTTCACATTATATTATTCTTTATTTTACTTTGTAGTGATTGTATCAAGGTTAGCTAGCTGGACCCTCATACAATCCGAGTTCCCTGATTGGGAACCGGATCCAATCAGGGAGCTCTGGGGAAAGATAAAAAGGGGAGTAATCAGAGAAACTGACACTCTGGTGCCTGATTCTGTATGATGCATTACTAAAGTCAAGGGCTGTTCGTGTGTAAATAAACACAGGGTGACTTAGTGATTAGATACCGGCCTCTGTGGAGTTATTTCAACTTTACATGAATTATTTTACATTATAATATGTTACATGTTAATATAATAAAATTTACATTACAATCATTACATTACATTACAGTGTGGAAACAGGCCCTTCAGCCCAACAAGTCCACACTGACCCGCTGAAACGCAACCCACCCATACCCCTACATTTACGCCTTACCTAACACTACGGGCAATTTAGCATGGCCAAATGCCGCCCATATTTCAACTTTACATGAATTATTTTACATTATAATATGTTACATGTTAATATAATAAAATTTACATGACAATCATTCCTCAGGAAAAATGAATTTGCCCGTGCGGGGCCAAGGATCTTTCAAAATGCATGAGCAAAACCCACCTAGACACGACTACTTCAGTGGCTGTCTCGCTCTCACTATCTGACCTGTTCAGGTACACAGCTCTCCCCCTTAACCCTCCATGAACAATAGCAGAAGGGTTCAGGAGAATAGACAGATTGTAGATGGAGGTGGAGGAGGAGACCGCATCATCGGGGGAGAGTGGATGGAAGGGAGACATATCTGCATTGTCGTGCCCCTCCCACACGCAGTGACCACCCACAACCTCCCCCAACAACACCTAGCCCTGGTATGCAGAATGTCTCACCTTTATCGGTAAGTTATGATACATTATAACTGTTTTTAATATTTTATTCTATTAATATAGCAAGGATGTTGTGAAACTTGAAAGGGTTCAGAAAAGATTTACAAGGATGTTGCCAGGGTTGGAGAATTTGAGCTATAGGGAGAGGCTGAATAGGCTAGGGCTGGTTTCCCTGGAGTGTTGGAGGCTGAGGGGTGACCTTATAAAGGTTTATAAAATCATAAGGGGCATGGACAGGATAAATAGACAAAGTCTTTTCCCTGGGGTCGGGGAGTCCAGAACTAGAGGGCATAGATTTAGCGTGAGAGGGGAAAGATATAAAAGAGATCTAAGGGACAACTTTTTCACATAGAGTGTGGTGCGTGTGTGGAATGAACTGCCAGAGGAAGTGGTGGAGGCTGGTACAATTGCAACATTTAAAAGGCATCTGGATGGGTATGTGAATAGGAAGGGTTTGGAGGGATATGGGCCGAGTGCTAGCAGGTGGGACTAGATTGGGTTGGCATATCTGGTCGGCATGGATTAGTTTGACCAAAGGGTCTGTTTCCGTGCTGTACATCTCTATGACTCTATGACTCTAATATTAACTTTTATTTCAGATGTTTTGGGATTTATTATTTTAATCCAAAAATAATAGGCACAAAATCATGATCTTGAGGTCTGGGAGCATGACCCTGTTCTTTCCATTAGTTATTAATTTTCTGGAACGGGATCCTCGTGGATACAAAGGAATGACTTTAATTTTACATTATTTTCATCAGGACTTGGTTAGGTGTCTGGAGTTCCACCCTTTGGCCACTGTGGAGCAGCAACATCTTTTGGACTTTCATCCACAGTTGGGAAGGACACTTTGAAGCAAGATGGGCCTGGTGCCAGAAAGATGAGGAAAGAGAAGTTGCCCCTCATCTTGGGGTGGGGCATTGCCCTTCATTTCAGACTGACACGTCCTGGGTAGCTTCTGTTCTATATTATCAATCTTTAATCTTAGGTCTTTAACAATCACTCACCTTCCTCCCCCTCAGCTCATTATCCCACGCCCACCATGTGGATATCACCCACACCCAGTGCTCTCCCAACCAAGCCCTTCCTTATTTTTCTTCATAGGGAGTTGGTCACTCTGCACTTGCTACAGTGTTTCACACCCATGGCTGGTATTGTATTTTCAGTGTCTGACAACACTTCTGTGACTAAAGCACAGAACAAGAGATGGCTGATACTATCCCTCAATGGGCAGAAAGTCTCTATCCTTATCTTGCCCACCTGCTTTGTGTGTGCCCCTAGCCTTTGTCGACCTCCTCAGCTCCAACGTGGAGTAGCCTAATATGGAAACACCAGTCACTGTTTCTCACTAAAGTCTGCAATCAGAATGCATGGCAATGTTCAAGTGGTTTTCATCCAGCAGCACAGCACCAGGAGAAACAAATAACAACAAGATTAGATCCAACTGTCTTACGACGAGTGTTCTTCAGCCGTGGTTCTATGACATAAACATTGGGTGCATTCAACAGTAGGTAGTGATCTATTCTTGCAGATTGCTGAAAATTATCTGATACCTAATACATGTTCTGTCAAACTAGTTATACTCCCCAACTTCTAGTGAACTTGTTGATGGGAAATGTCCATATTGAAAGACATTAATGCTTCCTCTTATGTTGTCAAACAAATTTGCCACCAATCTCTGGAGAAAGTATATATTAGCACCAAACAGCTTTCAGGTGTTAAACCATTAACACTGATAGTGTAATACCGTGAAAGTGTGAGGTTTAACTATGTGACTTATTCAAAGTGCTACATTGAATGCAGATTGAATGAATCCAATAATAATAAAAAGGGGAATAGACAGAGGGACACACAAATTGAAAATAACCATTTGGAACCCATAAAAGATTCAAAAGAGAAGGAAGTATTAATAAATTTGGGGTGGATTTTCACTTTTTTTTAAAAGGCAGATACAATCAACCGCAAACTTACCTTTCCTCCATTATGAGGCAGGTATGTGATCTTACGCTCTGTACACTTAGGAGTGATACACAAGGAACAAGTTCCATGAGGTATTCTAGCTGAATCCGATGAGGTTAATTTACCAAGTGTGCAGTGGTTTAAATATCGCTGAGCTGCTAATGTTTCAACTGTCCTTACATTTCTGTATAGTTTTCTTAATCACAGTCGAAATGATATTGCTCCTAATGTTTTCGTCAAATATGAAACCCCTTCAGAAAGATCTGTTTGTCTGTATATTGTGTATGTAACATTCTTTGATTTTTCATTAAATTTTATTCCATAGGTTTTATTTTTCAGTTCTTTTGTTGCGAGTGGAATAACACTTTGCAATAAGAATATTAAAAAGTCATAGAACATGCTTAGAACAGTGTGAATCTGAGCAAGGATAGGAGGATTAGGCTAGAGCTGACCAAGGCCAAGGAGTGATGCCACAAGGCATTGTTAAGGATTACTTTCTTTTCCCCCTAAGTTAGGGCAGTGGGTTACATTAAGCAATTTAGTTTGTAGTGTAGTAACAATTTTAAGTTTGGTAAATTTTAGGTTTGAAATGTAAAGACTCTGTAAAGACTTAGAAAGTCTTGCATTTTATTTCTGGAAAGGTTAGATGTTTCAGTAAATTGAGGACACCTCAGTCCCATTGACCCACACATTCTATTCCAAGTGGAAACTCCAGGACCCAGGAACTTTCATCAGGTGGAAGAGTTTGAAACCAGGGTTTCAGATTTGGAGCAAAAGTTGGTGTGCTGTGTGCTGCTGTACAAGCTTGAGAGCTGCGGGTAGAGCATGTTTCTGAAGTTGGCCATTTTGCAGTTTAAAAGCATAAAGCATAGATGGAGTCGGTGATTGTCGGACACATCATTGAGAATCAGGTAAGTCGCGCAGGAGTCCTCTGAGTACCTGTCCCTCTCTAACTAGGTGTTCAAATCTGAATGTGGGTGAGTGTAACAATGATATGTTTTTTTTAAATGTCTTGAAGATGCAGTTTATAATTTTCCTTTTCCTGGCTGCAACTGGTAAAAATGAAAACATTTTACAACTTGTGTTTCCTATGAGAGAGACAGCAAGACAAAGCTGCCTAATACAAATTGCACAATATCCAATTGGATGAAAACAGATAATCAAATCTCTGGGGACCATATAAGATCCCACCTCTTATGGATTCACACCACCCTGAAATAATATTTCACGTTATTGAGCTGACAATATTGAAAAGCTACTTATTTTGGAGCAATAACCATATCAGACATGCTAAAATTTCTCTGAAATTTTACAAATGAGAAAGTAATCCAAGAAACTAAGAAAAATCTGTAACGAAGACAAGCTAAAAAAAGAACTGTCTTTCTTTGTCTCTCTCTCTCTCTCTTTTGGAGACACCCAAAAGATTTAGCACCGTCCAGGATAAAGCACCATTGATTGGCACCACATCCACAAACGTTCTGTCCCTTCATCACCAACGCTCAGTAGCAGTGTGTGCTGTCTCCAAGGTGTACTGCAAAAATTAACCAAAGATCCTTCGAGTTCACCTAAGGATCAATACAGCGCAGAACAGACCCTTCAGCCCTCATTGTCCGCCCTATCTAATCCTCTGATCATCATGGATGTCTCTATCAAATCTCCTCTTAGCCTTCTTCTTTCCAATGAAAACAGACCCAAGTCTCTCAGACTTTCCTCATAAGACCTTCTGTCCAGACCAGGCAACATTCTGGTAAATCTCCTCTGCACCTTTTCTAATGCTTCCATATCCTTCCTGTAATGGAGCGACCAGAACTGTACACAAGATTCCAGGTGAGGCCACACTAGCGTTTTGTACAGTGGCAGCATGACATCATAGCTCTGGAATTCAATAAAACCTACAACACCGTTTGCCTTCTTAACAGCACTATCAATCTGGGGAAACTTTCAGGGATCTATATACATGGGCACCAAGATCCCTCTATAAATCTACAGTAACAAGAATCTTTCCATTGACCCCGTACTCTGCCTTCCTGTTACTCTTCCCAAAGTGAATCACCTCACATTTATCTGCATTGAACTCCATTTGATCCAAGTCCCCCTGCAACCTGTAACATTCTTCCACACTGTCCACTACTCCACCGACTTTAGTGCACAACCATTTCCATTTAGAATGGCAAGGGCAGCAGATGTATGGGAGCACCAGCATTTGCTAGCTCCCCTCCAAGTCTCTCACCATCTTAACTTGGAAATATATTACTGTTCGTTTAGTATCAGCCGGTCAAAATCCTGGACTTCCCTCCCTAGTGGAATTGTGGGTTTACCTACAGTATATGGACTGAAGTGGTTCAACAAAGCAGCTCACCACCACCTTCTAAAAGGCACCTAGAGCCAGACAATAAATGGCCTAACCAGCAGTGCTCACATCCAATGAGTGAATCAAAAAAATAGTCTGTCTTAAAACAGACATTGCAAGACAAGGCTGGCTTTTCCAGAGTACACAATTTTGCATTCTGCCATGTAGAATGAAGGCAGACAATCAAATCCCTAGAGCGTGTGGAAAATTGCATCGCTACTCTTTTCATCCTGAAAGTTTTTATATGTTCCTGAGATTAGGCAATGAACTACAATGAGTCATTTGGCAATACAGAACTTCAGTAGTGCTGAAAAAGGAAACATTTAGAAAGAATTAAAATTGGAAGAACTGCAGATGCTGTAAATCAGACACAAAAACAGAAGTTGTTGGAAAAGATCAGCAGGTCTGGCAGCATCTGTGAAGAGAAATCAGAGTTAATGTTTCGGTTTCAGTGACCCTTCTTTCAAACAGGAAGGGTAATTGGACCTGACCTGTTAACTCTGATTTCTCTCCAGCTGCTGCCAGACCTGCTGAGCTTTTCCAGTAACTTCTGTTTGTGGTTCAACATTTAGACAAAGCTTTTTTGCATTTATAAGAATATTTGCAAGAAATAGCAATATAAAAGAAACAATATTTTTATACCCTTTGAGAAGGGCATACAGTTTGTTTGACAAGTGGTCTCTGACCGATAGAAGAGTGACCGTCAAAACATCTTATGAGATAATGGTTGTTCTTATCAGATCCATCAGAATATGTCAAAGAAGAGAGTTGTATTTCTGAAATATGTAATCTCCTCTTGATGTTGTAATGAGGTTTACTCAAATGTGATCCTTTCATTCCTCCTCATATTCTTTTGAATAACATAATCATTTCATCAAATTCAGTCATAGACAGTAAAGCTGGCTGTGTTCTTTTGGTACTGTTTCTTCTACATAGCTGAATTGACTTTGGCAAGAGTTTTCCACCAACTCTTGGTGGTAGAAATATCAATGGTATCTGAAGATCGGATTCTGAAGATTTTTCTATGGTGGAAAGACAATTAAATAATTCCCCCAAACCTGTGAAATCCCTGGTATTTTCTGATCTCTCAGCCATGAAGAGTCATCAGACACCAATGAATATCACCTGAGACCACTGGAGTCTTCTTCAAGAGGAGTCAAGTTACATTGATTGCTGAGGTATTTGGTTTCTGACCTGGTTGAAGTTCTTCAACAGAATTTGAAGAGCAAAGTACGCTTTTCTGCTCAGAAGTGAGAAGTGTTCTAGGGTCATAGTCATAGAGTCATACAACACAGAAAACAGAACCCTGCAGTCCAACCAGTCCATGCCAAACATAATCCCAAACTAAACCAGCCCCACCAACCTGTTCTTGGCCCATATCCCTCCAAACCTTTCCTATTTGTATATTTATCAAAATGTCTTTTAAATGTTGTACCCATATCCATCACTTCCTCAGGAAGCCCATTCCACACACGAGCCACACTCTGTGTAAAACATTTAACTCTCATCTCATTTTTAAATCCCTCTCCTCTCACCTTGGTGCCCCCTAGACTTGATGTCCCCCATCCTAGGGAAAAGACCATTGACTCTATCGATACCTCTCATTATTTTATAAACTTCTTTCAGGTAGCCTCCTAACCTCCAACACTCAAGTGAAAGAAGTCCCAACCTCTCCAGCCTTTCTTTATAACTCAAACCTTCCACACCCAGCAACATCCTGGTAAATCTCTTCTGAACTCTTTCCAGCTTAATAATATCCTTCTTATAACTGTGAGACCAGAACTGGACACAGTATTCCAGAAGAGGCCTCACCAATCTTAACATGACTTCCCAACTCCTGTCCGCAGAGGACTGAGCAATGAAGGCAAGTGTGCTAAATGTCTTTTTAACCACCCTATCTGTATGTGATGCAAACTTCAAAGAGTTATGTACCTGCACCCCTAGGTCTCTCTGTTCTACAACACTACCCAAGGCCCTAATTAATTGTATAAACTCTATCCTTGTTTGTTGTGCCAAAATGCAATACCTCGCATATATCCAGATTGAACTCCATCTGCCATTTTTCAGCCCATTGACCCATTTGTTCAAGATCCTTTTGTAACCTTGGAGAACTTTCTTCACTGTCCAATATGCCACCAATTTTGGTGTCAATTTCTGATGATGTACACCTTTTCTAATAGTACTGGTCTCTGTAGTTTCTGAGTACTCACAGGATTCCCCCTTTGAATTTCAGAAGTGTTATGGTGTTCCGCATATGCCATACAGTTCTCTGCCTGACAGTTGTAGCATTTTCTTTTCAACCAAGAGACTGTCTCAAGCAAAATGGTAACACTTGCACAGGAATCAAATTTGAAATGAGCAGGATGGCCATTAACTTGTATGTTATCTGTGTAAAGGCCAGGTCTTCTTGTTTTTATTTATTTTGAATTATGGACCAAAATGGGAAAATGACACAGCTTTAAAGCAAGGACTGTGGAAGGAGTTGCTGCACATTTAACAACAAGTTACTGCTACTCGTTGTGAGTTTTGTTTTGTGATGTTTCTTTGAAGAGAAATTGAGACAGAGGTATGAGCAGTCTGTTCCAAGCCAATAAAGTAAACAGCTTGTGAGGCCTTGGGGGATTTTTTTTGTGGTTGGAACAATAGAAGCAGCCTGAATGGGTGGAGTCAGGCTTCCAGAGTACCAGGGTTTTATGCTAGCTTTCAGTAGTTGCTAGGGTGGTGAAGCTGTTATATATCTCTCCCTGTGCATGCCTTCTCTCTCTCTATGCCAGAGTTTTCTCAATGTTTATTTCTTCTGGACTGAAGAAACAATCTATTTTACTGAATTTGCCATTGCCAAGGATATAGGATGTTTCTATATTTGAAGAATTGCTGTTAAATAATCTACTATTCTGTTAATTTTTCCAGTAGAGTTAAATTTATGTCAATTTTTCTTTCTTTTGTTTGTATTTTAATTATAGGGTAAGAATAAAGTGTGTTTTGCTTAAAGCCGAGTCCTGATGAAGGATCCTGGCCCAAACATAGACTCTCCTGCTCTTCTAATGCTGCTTAACCTGCTGTACTTTTTCAGCTCCACATTTTATCAACTCTGACTTCCCAAACCAAGATCTGCATCGGGAGCTGCAAAGTAATGGAGTTTTATTTTCTTTCAAGCAATTCTATATCACAAGAATTATCTCTTCCACATGGCCCAGTTCAATCCCTTTCTGAAGGATTTGTGATTTTAAATCTGATTTGAGTGTATACCCTTCTCTATTATATTTAGCAGTTTTATAAATGATTTACTGTTGCAAGAATGTTCGATATTGTTTGTAGATGTGACTTAGTTTACTGTTCAGTGTTTTGGATATTGTTCAATTGCTTCAATTTTATTAAATGTTGAATCTTCTTCAGAAAGTTTTCTAAAGATCATAATATTTTCTTCTGTTATTGATTTATGAAGACAAATTTCTAATAATTTATCCTTCAGAGCATTAGAGTTTGAACAAAAATTTTTAACTTTTCTCATTTTCCTTTTCAGAAGTTTTCCTTAATTTCTGTTCATTAAAGTTGAAAAACTTACACATTTTTTAGAAACGTCCTGCTAATTTTGCTGTAAAATTATTTTCAAGAGATTAAATGTTGTTAACATGCTTTAAAATGAAGAAAGAAATGTATATTTTCTCACAAGGTGAAGGAACAACTTGTCTCATGCCATTTTCCCTTCCTTATTGATTTTCACACCAATCATATTCATGGGATGCCAGCTTTTGTTGTCCATTTTCCTTGAACTGAGTGGCTGCTAGATCATTTCAGAGGCCAGGTGAAGGTCAATCATAATACTATGGGTCTAGAGTCATATGTAGGCCAGACCAAGTGAGAATTGGCAGATTTCCTCCTCTAAAGCACATAAGTAAACCAGACTTTTTAAATAGCAATGGTTGTCATGTCAACAATCATAAGTTGTATATTACAGATTTCATTGTGAGCCTCTATTATTAGTCCAATGATATTATCATTATATCATCAAAGGATGCAATTAGATAATTGTCATACATTTGTCTGTGATCTCTAGTAAGAAAATTTGAGCTGTACCCTAATTATCCCCATACAGCATCTATCTTCATTTTGTACGTTCCTAGTAATTTTGTTTCTATTGGTAAATCAGTATGCCCTGCGCACTAAAAAAATGGACAAATCCAACTCAGCCAATTGTCATTCTATCAGTCTTCTCTGGATCATCAGTAAAATGATGGAAGGGGTCATCAACAGTGCCATCAAGCAGCACTTGCTTAGCGGACACTCAGTTTAGGTTCTGCCAGGACCACTCAGTTTTTGACCACATTACAGTCTTTGCCCAAATATGGACAAACAAACTGAACTATCGAGGTGGGCTGAAAGTGACATCAAAACTACAATTGACCGTGTGTGACATCAAGGAGTCCAAGCAAAACTAGAGTCAATGGGAATCAGAGAGAAATCTCACCACTGGTTGGAATCACACCTAATACAATAGAAGATGGTTGTGGTTATTGGAGGTCAGTCATCTCAGCTCCAGGACATCTCTGCAGCAGTTCCTCAGGGTAGTGTCCTAGGCTGCATCAATGATCTTTCCTCCATCAGAGAGTCAGAAATGAGGCATTTGTGACTTCTCAGATACTGAAACAGACCATGTACAAATGCAGCGAGTATTGGACAATGCCGAGATTTGGGCTGACAAGTGGCAAGTAACATTTACACAACATGTAGCCAAGACTGTTTTCAACATTATTATTCTCACTGAATCACCCACAATCAACATCCTGGGGTTTCCATTGACCAAAACCTGAACTGGAATAGCCAAATCAATATTGTGGCTACAAGAGCAGGTCAGAGGGTAGGAATTCTGCAATGGGTAACTCACTTCCTGACTCCCCAAAGACTTTCCATCATCTACAAGCACAAGTCAGGAGTGTGATGAAGTACTCTCCACTTGCAGTTCCAATAATACTCAAGAAGCTTGACATCGTCCAGGAAAAAATAGCCCACTTGATTGGCCACAAATATTCACTCCCTCTGCCCTGACGTTCAGTAGCAGCACTGGAGAAATTCATGAGGCTCCTCAGACAGCACCTTTCAAACCTACAATCACCTCCATCTAGAGGGGAAAGGGCAGCAGATACATGGGAACAGCACCCCACCACACCTCCAGGCCATTCACCATCCCAACTTGGGAATATATTGCTGTTCCTTCAGTGTCGCTGGGTCAAAATCCAGGAACTCCCTCCCTAACAGCATTGTGTGTACCTAAAATAAATGGATTGAAGTGGTTCAAGAGGCAGCTCACTACTACCTTCTCAAGAGCAACTAGGGATGGGCAATAAATTTTGGCTGAGCCAGAAAAGCCACATCCCATAAATGGATAAAAACATGATTGTGGCAAACGTTTAGTATTCTTTGATTGATGGAATTTTTATTTCCTTTGGTCTTATTCCCCTGATCTAAATAAACTACTGGTCAATTTTGCCATAATCATTGAATAATTTATGTGCATCAGTGAGATTCCTAATGCCTTACAGTAGAACTTTGACATTTTAAATAATGTATGCCCTTTTAGACTTGTCAGTCTTGCTCCTCTTTATAGTTTCGTCAGTAATTGTTTCTCAATATGGAGCGATATTTCAACTGTAGACTGTTCAGTGCATCAATAGTCCTAACATGACCATCATTGATGGTAATATATTTCCAATTCAGGATGGTGAGTTTCTTGGCATAGAACATGCAGATGATGCAATTCCCAATGATCTGTTGTCCGAGCCTTGTTCCGGTGATAAAGCTTTACACCTCAGTGATTTCAGGAAATGTCATGAGTAATATATGGCATTACTTACACCACTCTGCTGTCTGCATTTCTTTTTACTATTAAGAATCAATTTTGCAAACTTGCTTCCCATCATTCAAAAGAGTATGACTGGTAATTTACTGAATTTGCTTTGAACTTGTTAAAAGTTTCTTACATTTCATCCTTTAGGCTGACCGCAATGTTGTCCATGGATGCTTTATTTGAGGGGCACCATGCTTCCTGCATTCCCCTCCACTCAGCCTGAAAAATGAGCTAGGAACACCCACTACACCAGGACTGAGACTCCTGCCGTTGGTACTCTGTTGCAACCTCTAGGAAATCCCGATCTATCCTGGGACTATAAGAAAGGGTAAAATACTGAGTGAACTCTAATCCAATCCTGTTTACACTGATGTTTTGTGCAAGGCTATAGACAATTCCTGTGAGGTGATGGGGACAAGGATTAGGAAAATTAGCGCTTCTTTGTCCTCAATAGAAATCATAGGAGCAATGGTCATTGGAGTACAGTCACCAAGTGTGTTGTAAATATTGTTAGCTTGTTGGAGCAATAATCTTGGGGAACGTGATAACCTTCATGTTAACACCCTGTATAAACAAAGGAACTAGTTAATATAATTACTGTGAGATACTCAGCTTCCACTTTCTTGTACTTTGTTTTATATTCCAAAAGAACAGTAAATCTCGTGATGTATTTGACATTGTCCATATGATTATAGCATAAGAGAAGAATTTCAACCATCATTGCTGTGCTGGAATGCTGAAAGAGCAATAGGAGACTGATTATATATCAGATAAGGAAGCTCCACATACAGCCAAGCCTAACTTGAATTCACATCATGGTGTTCTCATTATTATATAATTGTAATGGTCTCTGCACCAGTGATTTTGTGCACTGAGCAAGGGAGGAAGTATGGTCTCCCTGTCAGAAGCTCTTTTGAGCTGCTAAGGTACATCTTGAATAAGTTGTGGTTATATTGGATAGGAAGAGAATGATTCATTTGATGACATATTTCGAAGGCCTATTATTTTTAGTAGGTCCAATATATATATATATATATATTTTGATTTATATATATATACAAATCAAAAAAGAATACTTTCCAGACAACAAGAACGGCTGGTTCCTGAAAGCTATGGTTACAATGCAGTGTAACAAGGAAGAGCCAAATATTATCTAACAAGTTTGTCCCAGAAGTAAGGCAGTAGTTTCTAAACCAGCTACTGATTCTGTCCAATGATCTAGCTTAAATCCTTTAGGGTGAGCGCAGGATGAATTCTGTCATGTGAGAAATTGTCACTTTCTGAAAAACCAAAATAATACTACTGAATATTTAATGTTCTCAATAAGGTCAAGGGAATTTGTCAAGCAGGATTTTCCCCCTGAACATCCGCTCTGGCCGTTTCTTATTAAGTTATTCATTTTCAAGATTTCTTGCAAATTATTCCACAAACAGTTTTTGTTATTTCATCTTATGTTGATGTTAGCTGACTGTGAATGTAGTTGATCAGTTTTGTTGCTTATTCTTCAATACATATATCATGTTAATTGCTTCTAATGCTGTGGGATCTCACTAGCACCCAGTGATTTCTGCATGACAAGAAGCAGTCCTTTAAATATTTTTTCTTAGGCTACTTCACTGATCATTATTAACTTTCAATGCCTTTAACTTGTTGGGTATGTGTCACCCTCTGTGAAAATCCCCTGACTGATAAAAGTTAGTATTAATGCAACTTTCTACACTGGATATTCCCAAGCTTTAATTTTGAAAAGAAAAGCACATGTATTGTGGCTTAATATTTGTTGTTCTGTCCTTCCTCACAAGATAAATATATTAAAAGCAGAACTGTGAAGGCAGCTGTTATTATGTCTAAGATATTTCACAACTCAGGAAACTCACAATTTCACAATTCATTGCACAGAATGAGCCATGGCTTAAACATATCTGAAACATGTCTAAATGAAATTTAAAGTGTTGTACACATAACTGTTTAATCATACTGGGGACTCTGGAAACTGTGTGACATCATTTGTGAGGACTCACTGTGTTCATTTAGAGTAATTCAGAATCTCTTTGGTCTCGATTCTGAGCACTAACATATTTAAGTTGTTTAAAACACTCTTAAGAGATATTAACCTGAAGTTTAAGAAAAAAACAAGTTTTAATTTTCAAATAACGTTAACAGGAAATCAGTCCAGCACCACAAAGGAAGTATAATTTTAAGAATGGATTTTCATCCGCTTTAATAAGGCAGAAAGCTGCAGAAGTGACATGCCCCGGATAAAACCCTATGTCTGGAAGCTCATTGCAGCCAGTATACTACATGCACAAAATGGTCATCTGGAAGCCACTCATTCCCTGACTGTCTGAACTTCCTAAAGCTGTAGCGGCCTCCTAAAAAAAAGCTGTGAGGAGAAACCATACCCTGAAATGTGCTGTCCACAAACCTCTCAGCCTCACTGTTGTGCCCCCTGCTGCCTGGAGTGTGAGTTGCTCCAGTCCAAGTCACCTCCTGCTTACACTGTCTTTCTGACCCCAGAAGGGTCTAGAGGTACCCACATTGGGCAGGCTGTGCGAATCATAGGCCTGAGCTCCACAGGACTACCTTAATTAAATAGAATACAGACCCTTGCTGTTTTGTTTAGGCTTACTGCCTGAGAATAGATTAGAAAAATCATATTCTTTTCATGTCTGACAAACAGCCAAAACTATAATCCTATACTGTCCTAAAATCTTTATTAATGATTTATATTTCTGACATGCAATTGCATCAACAGTATTTGCATGGTGAATCCCCAACCTCCTACTTTCTGAATAGTAGTGACAGTGGAATCAGGTCCTTGTGTGTACATTCATGGCTTCACTTAAATCGTGGATGGAAAGGCTATTCATGAGGCATTCCTGTCCTTGACTTAGTCGGTCCACAGATGGGAAAGTGCCAGATTCCTGACCCACCACTCTCCTATCTGAATAAATGCTCCTGCTACTAAGCCTGACTTCCGAAGGCGTGAAACCACACCAACAGAGCAGGCATCAAGTTGTCAGGTGGGCCATAATGTGGGGAAGTGAGGTTATCCACTTTGATCATAAGAACAGGAAGATGGAGTTTTATTGTTAAAATGTGTGATACTGTCAAATGTTGAGATTTGTCGAATGTTGAGTACATTCAAACAGGAATGACACAAGCACGGACAGCAACAAATTAGAAAGGCAAAGGACATGTTTCCCTTTACTATACGTGAGCTGGAGTGAAGTGCATTGGTGTCAGCAGACAAAGCCAACCAGTCATTTTATAGTGCAAAGCACTTTGCTGGGATCACACTCCGTGTCCTCTGTGGTATTTTGAACTCTGATTAGGTATGAAGGGAGAGAATGGCTTCCCTCTTTCTACTCTAAACAGTCAATTCAGTGAGTTTTAAATGTTTAAGTGTTGTTATTCTAAAAGCCAGACATGGTTCCTTATAAGTCATTAGAAGAAACAATAATTATATTTATGGTACAGTTGGTTCGGATATATGGCAATAGTTCCATTCTCAAGCAATCTTGAGTTATAAGAAAATTATGCAATAGCTGCGCCATTTAAACCAGTGGGGCCAGAGTCATGTTATAGCCACTCCAGGTAAGGAAAGTAAACTTTCTACAAATAACTATCTAAATTCTTCAGTTGTGATAAAGCCAAGTCATGTTGAAGGAATCCTGATGAAAGGCTTATGCCCGAAATGTTGATTCTCCTGCTCCTCAGATGCTGCCCAATCTGCTGTGCTTTTCCAGCACCACACTCTCAACATAGAATCCCTACAGAATGGAAACAGGCCTTTCGACCCAGCAAGTCCACACCGGCCCTCCGAAGAGTATCCTACCCAGACTTATTCCCCTACCCTAATACTCTACATTTACCCCTGACTAATGCAGCTAATCTATGAATCTCTGAACACTATGGGAAATTTAACATGGCCAATTCACCTAACCCACACATCTTTGGATTGTGGGAGGAAACTGGAGCACCTGGAGGAAACTCACGCAGACACGGGGAGAACGTGCAAACTCCACACAGACAGTCGCCTGAGGCTGGAATCGAACCCAGGTCCTGGTGCTGTGAGGCATCAGTGCTAACCACCGAGCCACTGTGCCATCCCCAATCTTAACAAAAAGGATGAAAATTCTCTGACATGCACATGCGCATCTAAGAGCTCACACATATGTAAAGCAGGAGGAGAGATTGATCAGTTAAAAAGTCCAACAAAGTGATTAAATTGCAGAGTTGATAGATACATGCACTGGATAATTTTAAACTGGGCTCAAGGGTCTTTCTGAATTCAGGATGATGTGAAGGAATAATTTTTATTTGATTTACTGTGGAGTCAGCAGCTGCTAGGTTAGTTTTCCTGCAATTTCTTACCAGACTCACAGACCTGTAGTGACGGGGAGAACTGTGACATGAAACATCAGTATGCAGACAGGGCTTGGAACGTAAGAGCCTTGTACAGGATTCACATGGCCCTGAAGAGGTAGGGTTGATTGGCAGAGGAGCCTGGGAACTTGGAATCATGTCGTGATTTCCCCAATACAGTGCTGGCATTAACAATTTTTCCCAGTGGTGGGAACTGAATGAGGCCAATTTCAGTTTTCAAGGACTCAATCAGGATTGATGGCAGCACAACAGCCCTTGCTGCACAGCACAGCAGTGTAGGGGGATGTCTTCTAACTTAGTTTGCCTCCCTGAAGCCATACATTGGAGTTGGAGGCTCCATCCCTCAGTTAAGGGACCACCTGAAGGTTTGACCCTCTATGATTTTGATTTCCCTACTTACCTTCACTCATGCTTGATCCCTGATCCCTCCTCTCTCATTGGGAGAAGGTGACAATGTTCCAGAGCTGCTGGCCATCTGATTGGATCAACAAGTTTGGGAATCTACTCATCCCCTGCACAATGTCATGAGACAACCAATTAGGATTCTGCATCTAGGGAAGTTGTTCAACCAGTCCCACTGCCAATCAGTGCAGATTTGGATACCTCATTATGTTCCAACACTGGGATCCTGCAGCCCATGGTGAAATCCTACCTCAAAATATGAGAAAGGTGTTTATTAACTGAACAGAAAGCATTGAGTTTCTTTTCAGTTTCAATTAAGAACAGACCAAAAGTTTGACACTCAACTTTCTGGTACATCTTCTAGATCTAGTCTGATTTTCATGCTGTGAGACAATACATGCATATGGAATATATATATGAAACGGTAATTACTATAAGATTGTATTAATGCTTTAATATGGGAAAATGTTTGTTATTGTAGCATAACATAAATACTATGTGGAAGTTTAAGGAATAGCTTCAACTCTTGTTTGAGGGCTATATTAACATTTGTACAAAAGTATTCCACTTGCTGCAGTGTATGTCATTATATTCAAGATATTTATACAGAACCTTATACAGTTTAGTTCTAATAAAAGCATGTCATCTTAAAAATATGCATAAATTATGCTGAAATAAAACACAAATCTTAATTCACAAAATATTTGTAAAATCAGTGTTTTATATTTTGAGACCATCTTCCAGTTAGAAAACCTTCTAATTTTCTGAAGCTCTGCTGATCCTTCCCAGTGTATAGAGTATGGTGCTGGAAAAGTACAGCAGGTCAGGCAGCATCCGAGGAGCTGTGCTTTTCCAGCACTGCACCTTTTGACTCTGGCTCCCTAGCATCTGCAGTCCTCACTGTCTCCTTCTCTCAATATATAGTTTGCCCATTTCAAAGAAAGGGAGATTTGCATTTATATAGTGTTTCTCATGAATTCAGAATGTCCCAAAACACTTCACAACTGACAAGCTATTATGAAATGGAGTCACTGTTGTAATGTCGGAAATGGGACAACCAGTTTTGTGCGTAGCAAGCTCACAAAATAGTTATAGGGATAAATGACCAGATATTGTGTTTGAACAATTTTAGTTGAGAGATAAATATTGACCAGGAGCACTCTTCTACTCTGTCTCTTCAAAAATGCGTGAGAACATCTGTTATCCCCACTTCAAAAGAAAATAGTGCCAGGTAGCCTTAAAAACAATACCTCTGAAAATGCAGTCTACCCTTAGTGAGTTAAAAATCACACAACAGCAGGTTATCGTCCAACAGGTTTATTTGGAAGCACTAGCTTTCGGAGCGCTGCTCCTTCATCAGACGGTTGATGAACCACCTGATGAAGGAGCGGTGCTCCAAAAGCTAGTGCTTCCAAATAAACCTGTTGGACTATAACCTGGTGTTGTGTGATTTTTAACTTTGTACACCCCAGTCCAACACCAGCATCTCCAAATCATGACTGCCCTCAGTGAAGTAATAAGGTAGCAGCCTAGATTACATGCTGAAATTTCAGAACTGGGATGTGGACTTACCACCTTCTGATTCAGCACTGAGAGTGGTACCACTGAACCGCCATTTCATGTTCAAGGATAAATTGCCCAAATTATCCTTATGATGTTGTTAGATGCTCGGAGTATGTTTTGAAAATGGTTGACTGAAGCATTCATAAACCATTACTGAAAGAAAAGAACTCATTACTTTTTTCATTCACTTTATTCATTCAATTATCATTTCAGTTAAAGGAAATTTTTCAACATGACACAAAATCAGAATTGAATGCTTTGCTTTTCTCATTAATATTGGTAAGATTAAATAGCAAATAACATTACTATTATACTGGCTAAGCAGTTACACATGCGAACACAACTGCTCATACAAATGATTTCAATAATAAAGCATTAAAATTCCCTATAGGTGATCACAGTTTCTTTATTTTCAGGCAACAGCTAATTGAATATAATAAAATCTGGCAACACGGTGGCATTTAGTTATTACTCTTTAATATTCCAGAATATAAGAAATTTCATCTATACAGATTGCATTGTCATTTCAGCGCTGCAAAAAGCCACTAAAATGAGGAATCAGGAATTTTAAAGTCAATGCAGAAAACCTTTTTTAAGGAATGAACAATCACAATATTTCCTCTTTTTAACTTTTTACAAATCAGCAATAAAATCTCCCTAATGTAAATTGCAACACATTTCTGATGTAAGAAACGAATGTGATGGATAATGCTGGAAGCTTAAGTCACTGTGAAAGTGATTCACATTAAACAGGCTATTTCCATTATTTAGCGTTAGACTTACGATCAAGTCCTGATTGAATTTGTCTGCTTTCTTTTCAGATATCCCCATTTTCCTACATATTAATGAACAGATTTCATCTCAGTAAGGCAGGTGGCAGGAGGCAGCTGCAAGAGTTGCACCCAGCCACTATGACACCCCAGTTAACTGGTAATTGTAGCTGCCATTGAAAAGCTCTGGCTCTGACTGTTCCTGCCCTCCCAAGTGAAGGAAAGACATGCTAGCAACCAATAACAACAGGGTAAAGTTCTGTGTTCTATTGGTAGTGATGGCACTTCTGAAGATACATCATTTTTATTTAATTGTTTTTAATTATCAGCTGAATGCTGGTAGCATCGGTGGTTAAACATTCTAATCCCAGTCAGGGTCCCTCACTATGGATAAGAGTTTGGGTACTGAATGGCAAGTTGGACAAAGAGAAATTTGTCGCCTGAAGACAAGGCACACATCTATGAAATGTGACATATTTTAACCAAATAGTCACATGAAAGTTTCTGATCTTGCCAGAAAGAAGTGCATGAATGATAAGGAATCTGAAGAGGGTAAAAGCTACTGCTGCAATCTTAACACTAACCGTAATCATCTAACTTTGATTATAGTAATTCCTCAGCCAGTCAGTTCGAGGAAAGAACATTTAAGAACAACAATGGCATGTAACACTGGGTAACCAGAGCCTTGGAATAAGTGTTCCACGTTGACCATTTCTCTGCCTCAGCTGTTGTATTGCATGGAGGTTTCAATGAAATATGGGGCAGGTGAATAGATGTGTCAGGGCTCTTTCCCTTCATCTATACAGGAGGAAGCCCAGAAGTTTCCTCTTGACAACAGTTGCTACATGGTAGAGAGCAGCAGTGGTGATGGAAAAGACCACTTAGACGTGGAGTGGTGAGGATGCGAGTTATTCAACAGGAAGCTTTACCTAAATTTGTTTCATTGAAAAAAAAATGGTACTTTTAGGTATCCTGGAAACAATCCATCTCCTCCATGGTGACACTTGTATCTTTTCTGGTGTTATCTGTGCATTCTTTTCTTGATTCTTCTTTATGAGAATGGGTCATCTGGTCAAATAACTTGGTCAGGGCTGATATTTGAAAGCCATCACGAATTCTCCGGGCAGCAAACGCATACAATACAGGATTGATGCAGCTGTTGATGAAAGCTAGAGCTCCAGTAATGAAGACGCCACCAGTATAGATGCCATTTAATGTTTCCGATATGGCTTCATTTGATGCACTAGTCATCAGGGCTGCGATTGAAATCATATTTAAGACATTGTGAGGCACCCAGCAGATGAAAAACACAATCACCACGCTGCCAATCACCACCCCAGTTCTGTTTTTGGTTTGAAAGCTCATACGTTTCACCTTCCTCCCAATGCAAAAGTAACAAATGGACAGCACTGTAAAGGGAATAACAAAAGCCACCAAAGTTTGTAACACTGTGCAAAGGATTTCCTCCTTATCAGTTTCAAACTGCATGTACAGGCAGTACTGCCGTCCAGTGTCATCAGCATCCACCACCTGGTAAATAAGAGTAGGAATTGAAAACAGCAAAGCCAAAACCCAGACAATGATCACCACCTTCATGACAACTGTGTTCTTCCTCCATCGCTGGCTGGCAAACGGGTAAATGACAGCCATGAAGCGTTCAATACTCATCACAGTGATGAGAAAGATGCTTATGTACATGTTGCAGTAGATGATGTAGCTCAGGAACTTGCAAAGTGGTTGTCCAATAGTCCAGCCTTTCACAAAGGTGTAGATCCACAGAGGCAAAGTAATTAAAACAAGCTCATCAGCTATTGCCAAATTCAGGATGAGCATTACAGTGGGGGATCTTTGTTTCTTCATGGTGAAAAGTATAATCCAGATGACTAGTGCATTCCCTGGCACTCCCACGAGGCAAGCTAGGCTCAGGATGATACTCGCCGCAGTATTTTGAGTGTTGAACAATTGCTCTGTCCTGTTGCTACTTGACTCCATGGTAGCGGTCTGCTGTTCTTCTCAAATCTAAGCAAACAGTTACTTTCATAGTTTCCTGCAGGAGCTGCTACTTCCTCATTGAAAGTGAATCGTGCAAAGCTCAACAACTTGTAACCTCTTCAAGTCGGCTTGTGTTATTTGCATAGTCTAGCTGCCAGAATTATTCTAGTCAGTCACAGATCAACTAAAAGAAAGAAAAGCAGAATATGCCGGAGAAATTCAGCAGCATCTGCAGAGAGAGAAACAGAGTTCATAACATCTTTGACAGAAAGTTTGAAAACCACAAATAGAATAAATTACGTTTTCTTCTATAGAATGCAAAGTCATCATTGCCCCATAGGACCATAGGACTGCTCATTTGTTAGACTGATGACAGAATAGTAAGCATTGAGGACGTTGGGAGGCTGCAGAAGGACTTAGACAAGCTGAGAGAGTGGACAAAGAGATGGCAGATAGAATACAATATGGGAAACTGAGATTATGCACTTCGGTAGGAAGAATTGAGGCATGGACTATTTTCTAAATGGGAAAAGACTTTAGAAATCTGGAGCACAAAGGGACTTAGGAGTCCCACTTCAGGATTCTTTTAAGGTTAACATGCAGGTTCAGTTGGCAGCTAGGAAGACAAATGCAATGTTAGCATTCAATTCAAGGGAGCTAAAAGCAGAGATGTACTGCCCCAGCTGTACAAGGCTCTGGTCAGACCACATTTGGAATATTGTGAGCAGTTTTGGACCCTGTATCTTGGGAAGGATGTGCCGGCCTTGGAGGGGATCCAGAGCAGATTTACCAGAATGATCCCAAATATGAGGGGCTTGTCTTATGAGGAAAGGCTGAGGACTCGGGGTCTGAATTCAATGCAGTTTAGAAGGATGTGGGGGAGGGGGGAGTGGAATCTGATTCAAGTTTGTAGAATACTGAGATGCCTAGATAGACAGGGAGAAGATGTTTCCACTAGAAGGAGAGACTAAGACCCGAGGGCACAGCCTCAGGCTGTAAGAACAACTCTTTAGAACTGAGATGAGGAGGAATTTCTTCAGCCAGAGGGTGGTGAATCTATGGAACTCATTGCCACTAAAGGCTGTGGAGGCCAAGTCAATGAGTGCATTTAAGATAGAGATAGATAGATTCTTGATTAATAAGGGGATCAAAGGTTAGAGAGAGAAGCAAGAGAATGTGTTTGAGAAATGTATCAGCAATGATCGAATGGTGGAGCAGACTCAATGGGCCAAGTGGCCTAGTTCTGCTCCAACATCTTATGGTGTTATGGTCTTTAACTATTTTCTACCAATTAAGTGCGATACGTTTGTAATGTTGTTGAATCATGCTAATCAGGGAACTCAGCTTGAATCGCTGGAATGTATTACAAGCTGTTCTGAAAGATTATTGTACAAGATAATCTCAGGGGCCACGAGGTACTGCTCAACGATTGTTTATTGAGCCAACATTGGGAGAGTCCACACCAGAAAAGATTCTGACAGCACTCTAACTCAACAAGAATTTATCAGATATTTGTACAGTGCAAGACATGAAGGCAATACATTGCTTGAATTCCAAAATGGCTTGTTTTCAATAAACACCTTGATTTTTCCCCATTCCAAAAGTAGCAAGGCAGCGTTACTCCCGGTTTCACTATTTGCTATCTTCCCAGGGCCATCCTCTCTCTCTCTTTCGTTTCCATCCTTGATTTGTCTTTTTTGACGTGGCATGGAGTCATCCTCACATTCCATTTCCAGATAAGACCTCTGGGTTAATACTGGTTCAGCCATGTTGCATTTTCACAGAAACTGTCTGTCTGAGCGTGTTTGTGCAGTCTTAATAATTTTCTCTTTTAACCTGACTGTTTTCTTGAATAAGAATAAATGAAAACTGAATCTTAAATGATGTATTTGATGTATTGAGTATGAAGTTAATTGCCTCATCCTCATCCCCGCTGGAATTTCATGTAGACTTACAAGTTAATTCATGTCATGCCAAATTTCCCCCTAACAAAACAAATGTGCAAAATAGTGCAGGACTAGCTCATTTCACCCTCAAGCCTGCTCCATCACTCAATTAAATTATGGTGAATCTGAATGTGACTTCAACTCCACATTCCTGCTGACCCTGGCTAAGCTTTTTAATCAAATATCTGTCTGCTTCTATTTTAAACATATTCATTGACCCTGTTTCCATTGATCTCAGGGGAAGAGAGTTCCAAATGCCCACAACCTTCCAAGAAAAACAAAACTTCCTTCACCAGAGGCTCTCACTGATAATGTTACCTAGTCATGGTGATGAAACATCTGAAAACAAACCTTTCAGTTCAGTGAGCAAACTTACAACCACAAAATATGCTTATTGCTATTTTAAATTGGAGACTGTTTATTGTATCATCTTATTCTAGTCTCTCTTGAAAGATCTTTTTTAAAGCATCCACCCTGTCAGGTCCCTTCAGGATCTTAAGTGCTTCAATAAAATCATCTCTTGTTCTTCCAAACTCCAGTCGGTACAGCCTCAGGGTGTCTAATCTTCTGGGATACTCAGACAAGATATAATGAGGGCAGAGGTGCTGGGATGGGACTACTTTGATGACAAAAACACCAAATGGATAATGGGGAGCAAGCTGTTCAGTCCCTCTAGCCTGGTTAATTTGATCATGGAAGATTTGCTCTGCAAAGGCTACGTATCTCTTGATAAAAAAATCTGTTAATCTCAGACTTAAAAGCTCAAATTGTCTGTGGATCAACAACCTTTTGCTACATTCCAAGAAGGACCAAGAGGCTGTGGTGTTAAACAACAGGAGCTTGATTATGGAGATTTTTACTATGCAGGCAGTGAACTTGGAGAGAGCTGCTTCTCCTCTCAAAACAGCCAATGATGCAACATAACATGATCAGACTCTTCAGGTTACACAAATACACAACACTCCTCCCCCTTTACATCAGAGATTTCTGCAATAAACACATTTACAATATTGACAATAATATATAGGAGGCAGTTGATTAAGATGCTGCAGAGGACCTCAATTCCTATGTTATTATAGGCACACCCCAGGCATCTGTTTATTTTTCTTATTGGCTTTAACCTCTGGTGTTTTAGTGGTATTGGGAAGCATGTACTGTATAAATATCTGATAAATTCTTGTTGAGTTAGAGTGCTACGTCAGAATCTTTTCTGAGGTGGATGCTCTCAGACATTCATACAATGTCAGGGTATTCTTCACCAAGGCACTGTCTCCTTCAGATGCTCCAGTTACTATCTGTCCTCGAATATATTAAGGTCTCTATTCCTAGTATGGTTATTGGTGGATCCTCAAGTCATGTTGTCACTGGGACATTTGTTCTGGGTGCCAAGAATTGATCTGCATGGTTTCTCCACATTACATTGTCCCTCAATGTGTAGGAGATACATTGTGTAGGAGATCGCTCCAGTCTGTACTACAATAATGGTTAGTTACCAACTTCTCACCAATGGTGTAACTCCTCACCAATACATCTTGATCTTTTCGGAAAGTGTGGACTTTGGCTTTGTCCTCTTACTGGAAAACTTGTCTCTTGTCAACAATGTATTTTGTCTTTGTGTCATTGAGTGAATTGTGTTCTTGTATGTTAACAAAAGTTGGCTCAGTCATTTGGCTAGTGATTCTTGTTTTCGAGTTACACTTAAGAGATGTTTCATCGCCTGAACATTCCTCTCTGTCAAACCAGTTGGGGCTGGGTGATGAGGAGCTGATTGGATATATTGAATTCAGTTTTGCTTGAGACAGTCATTAATCTCATATGATGTAAACTGTGGATCATTATCACAAACAAGTTGTTTCTTTAAAAGTGTGGTAGATCAGTCTCAGATTCTGACAAGTGATTTACTTCAGCCCAGCTGAGTTTGATTTTGTCTAACCATAATTTCCTTTGTTAACTTGTAAGGGCAAATCTTCAGACTGACTGTATAACTGATCTTTCACATTGAAACAACCCCTTAAAAGGCACCACTTCACCTGTGTACATTCTTTGCACAATGTTTGAGGGTCGCAACTCAATGTGACTCAATTGCTTCTGCTACAATCCTTTCAGGTATCTGGGAAACCTTCAGTCTGGTATTCACCTCCACTCTTACACTTTGCCATTCAGTAAGGGAGTGACCCAGCAGCAGTTGGCATTGCCAACTATGGCCAATATACTTAATTACAGCTTCTTTTCAGACAGAGTCTCAACTTTTCTCATGTCCTTTTTGTAGATTGTTCATGTAAATTTTCATCCTACCCTTCAGTTTCTGTAATTTTGCTGTATTTTGTTCATGTTTTTTCCTCTAACATTAAGGGTGCCCTTTATTTCCACAGCTTCTGAAATAGTTTCTTTATTCTGGATTAGAGTGGTGCTGGAAGAGCACAGCAGGTCAGGCAGCATCCGAGGAGCAGTGAAATCGACGTTTTGGGCAAAAGCCCTTCATCAGGAATCTTTTTACCCAATAGTTTCTTTATACCAGTAGTTTACTGCTGCATGACCTATTTTCTCACACAATGGCAATTTTGAGCCGATGTCGATGCTTGTCTCTCAGCTGCCATTTTGTGAACTCTTTCAGCAGCCATTTTGTGAGCCCACAGGGTTGAGCTTAGCTATTGAGCTTCCTTGGTGCCTAGCTCCACTGAGATTACTTTTTCCGCTGCTTTCTTTAAGTATCAAGTCCTTTCCATTGTAAAACTCTTCTGGATTGCTTCACACGTCAAACCACACACCAGTCTGTTGCTGATTACATCATTTGTGTCTGAGTTCACAACATTCTCCTAACTTCCTCAACATTTCTGCGAACCAGGAGACAGAGACCCCATCATGCTGGCTGTGTTTATGAAATATGAACCATACAGCAATCACCAATGGCTTTGGTGAAAAATGATTCTGTATGTTTCCTATCATTTCACTATAAGTTTTGTAACACGGCTTCCTGGCAGTACAAAACTCCTTGGGAGGTTAAAAGCTTTTCCTCAGGAATGCAAGGATAACTGTATCTCCTTCAATTTTGAACAAAATTATGGAATCTCCAACCAGAGAAAGCAATTATTTCAGACCTACCTTGTGAAACAGTGAAACACCAAACCTATCTCCATAAGTGAACCGCACAGACTCACGTAGCATTCTGTCACTCTCTGAGGAGAAAAGTTTCAGCTCAGAAAGCATCAATCCCTTTTCCTATCACTAACCAAGAGAGGTTCAAACAACCAAGCCCAACTTTAACTCCTCATGAGTTTTCAGTGGGTTAAGATCAGGCCCAAACAGCACAAAGAAGCCAATCTGGGATGCTTCGAGCACAAATAGGAAGTAAAGCGAGCATTGACTGGTCTTTCACACCAGTAATAAGTCAACAGGGTCAACATTGAGTAAGAATGGGAAGGAGTCATATTTGACTTGAATACTTAACTCTGTTTCACTCTCAGATGCTGGCAGACCTGATCGGTATTTTCAGTATTTGTTGTTTTTATTTAACATGGCACTTTGTTTATCGCTGAATATTCAGCAAACAAGCTTTCTGTCTCAGCTATCCATGCCCACTCTCAATCACCAGATTTAACAATGAGGATCCAAAAGACAGTAGTTCCCCTTTTTCCCATCAAGAAAGTTCACCTTTCAGCTGAAGATAAAGAGGACAGAGGAGTCCATGCATTCACCTCCAGCAATCTTGTCAGTATCCTCTGTCATACAGGCCAGAGAAGGCCTCACTAGTAACAAAGTTACTGCATCCTTTGGTCTTTGCTTTAATTTATTATTGCCATATGTACCTAGGTAGAGTGAAACGTTTTGTTTTGCGTGCAGTACAGGGAGGTCATGCCATGCAAAGTGCAGCAGGGTAATAGAATAGAGTGAAGAATAATAATGTCATGGCTGTACAGAAGGTGCACAAACAGCGAGGTCGAAACTATATTTAAGATTTGAGCAATCCATTCAGAAGTCTAATAATAGCGGGGAAGAAGCTGTTCTTGAATCTGTTGGTACATGTGTTTCAGATTCTGCATCTTCTGCCCAACTGAAGAGGTTGGAAGTGATTATAACTGGGGTGAGAGGGGTCATTGACGGTTGCCTGCCTTCCCGAGGAGCGAGAAGTGTAGGTGGAGTCAATGGATGTTACTCCTGCAACCAGACTCTCTGCAGTGAGTCAAGGGGAAGAGACCCAAATTACAGCCCTAAACACACTGTCCCCTGGTTGGGATGAAAGTCAGGTAGGTTCTACAACAGGCAGATGATCTACTCTAAACATGGCTTAAGCTCCAAATGTTAATTCCCTTCCTGTTCTGCCTTTCCTCACTGCCTCTCAAGTTTAAATTATTTTTTAATATTACTTTGATGCTTAACTTCCTGGTCCTGAGAATCTGATAGCCTTTTCCTTAAGTTTTCATAAAACTGAGCTTAGACTTTCCCAGCTTCAAGTAATACCTTTAGGGTTTTAAACAAACATTTCTGGCCTGGAAGTTTAAAACTAAATTCCAGGAGCAGTAACTACTGTTTTATAAGCTGTTACATTGGTTTGGAACTTTGGGGTAAAAAGAAGATCAAAACAACAGCACTTTAAAAAGGGAGAAGAGAACAAAGGCAAAAACCACATGGTCAGTGACAGAGACAGAGACAGAGAGAGTAAGAAACCTACACTGCTGTTTGACATAGCAGTGAATCTGTAAACTACTGCCTTTGATGTTTGAGTTTGAATATTCTGGACAATGGAGTGCATCTAAGAAAAATTAACAAACAGCAAAATTCACAGCTGACCTTGGAGGAACCTGTGTGGGAGAGATCATAGCATGGGAGCAGATAAGTGAATAGTTTTAACTTTGCTGTCTTTTTTTAATAGTGAGTAGAGTGGATTCATTTTGGCTAGAGGTTTTATTGACTTCTGTCTCTGGATTAAAATTTTAAAATATAAAACATTGGTAATAGGTTAGCCTGGAGCAGTGTATTTTAGAGCAGTAAGACTGTGCTATTTTCTGAGCCTGTAGATTGTTGAAGTACTCTTCCTGTCAGATGTGGGAGATTAGGAAGAGTTTTCATGTTACTAATGATTATGTCTGCAGTAAGTGTGTTTGGTTGTGAATCCAATCAAATCGCATGGATCAGTTGGAGCAGCAGTGAGAGGCAATGAGGAATTTACAGGAGCTAGGGGGTTTGATGGATGGCAGTTAGAGGAAGGGAGAAAAACCGCAGATAGAGTCAGGTAGATGGGTTACCACCAAGAAAGATAAGACGAGGTGGGGGGGGGGGGGGGGTGGGGTGGTGGCAGGTAGTGTAGGGGGTCTCCTGTGGCTATCCCCATCTCAAACAAGTATGCTGTTTTGTGAAACGTAGGGGGTGATGAACTCTCAGAGAAATGTAGCAAGAACTGCCAAGTTTCTAGCACTGAGATTGGCTCAAATGTAACAAGGGGCACATCAGGTTCCAAGCAATCAATGTCAGGAGCAGAGACAAACATTTCTGTGGCCAGCAGTGAAAAATCAGAATGGTGTTTTGCCTCCCTGGTGCCAGGATCAATGATATCTCAGAGAGAATGTAGAATGTTCTCAAAGGGGAGAGAGATCATAGAACATAGAACATAGAACATAGAAGAATACAGCGCAGTACAGGCCCTTTGGCCCTCGATGTTGCGCCGATCCAAGCCCACCTAACCTATACTAACCCACTATCCTCCATATACCTATCCAATGCCCGCTTAAATGCCCATAAAGAGGGAGAGTCCACCGCTGCTACTGGCAGGGCATTCCATGAACTTACGACTCGCTGAGTGAAGGACCTACCCCTAACTTCAGTCCTATATCTACCCTCCCTTAATTTAAAGCTATGCCACCTTGTAATACCCGACTCCATACGGGGGGAAAAGGTTCACACTGTCAACCCTATCTAACCCGCTAATCATCTTGTACACCTCAATCAAGTCACCCGTAAACCTTCTTTTCTCTAGTGAAAACAGCCCCAAGTGCCTCAGTCTTTCCTCATACGATTTTCCTTCCATACCAGGCAACATCCTGGTAAACCTCCTCTGCACCCGTTCCAATGCCTCCACATCCTTCCTATAGTATGGCGACCAAAACTGCACACAATATTCCAGATGCGGCCGTACCAGAGTCTTATACAACTGCATCATGACCTCAGGACTCCGGAACTCAATTCCTCTACCAATAAAAGCCAGTACGCCATATGCCTTCCTCACCGCACTATTTACTTGGGTGGCAACTTTCAGAGATCTGTGTACATGGACACCAAGATCTCTCTGCTCATCCACACTACCAAGTATCCGGCCATTAGCCCAGTACCCCATCTTTTTGTTATTCTTCCCAAAGTGAGTCACCTCGCACTTAGCTACATTGAATTCCATCTGCCACCTTTCTGCCCAGCTCTGCAGCTTCTCTATATCCTGCTGTAACCTGCCACATGCTTCCTCAGATCAGTAGGAGATCATTGTACACATTGGAACTAACAACACAAGAAGGAAAAGGATGAGATCCTGAAGGGAGAATATAGGAAGTTAGGCAGGAATTTAAAAAGGTAGTCCTCGAGGGTAGTAATATCTGGATTACACCCAGTGCTATGAGCTAGAGAGGTAGGCGGATACAGCAGATGGCCATGTGGCTGAGGAGCTCGTCCAGGGGAGAAGGGTTTACATTTTTGGATCGTTGGATTTTCTTCTGGGGTATGAGTAATCTGTATAAGAAGGACATATTGCACCTGAATTGGAAGGGGACAAATATACTGGTAGGGAGATTTGCTCGAACTGTTTGGGAGGATTTAAACTCATAAGGTGGGGGGTTGGCACCCAGGGAGATAGTGAGGAAAGAGATCAGTCTGAGACTGGTACAGTGGAGAAAAGAAGGAAGACAAACAGTCAAGGCAGGCAGGAACAAAACAGCGAATGAGGTAAATTAAACTGAATTTTATTTCAATGCAAGAGGCCTAATAGGGAAGGCAGATGAACTCAGGACATTGTTTAGGAATATGGGACTGGGATAACATAGCGAGTACAGAAATGTGGCTCAGGGATGGACAGGACTGGCAGTTTAATGTTCCAGGATTTAAATGCTACAGGAAGGATAGAAAGGGAGGCAAGAGAGGAGGGGGAATGGCATTTCTAATAAGAGATAACATTACGGCTGTACTTAGGGAGGATATTCCTGGGAATGCATCCAGAGAAGCTATTTGGGTGGAACTGAGAAATAAGAAAGGGATGATCACCTTATTGGGTTGTATTATTGACCCCCTAATAGTCAGAGGGAAATTGAGAAACAAACTTGTAAGGAGATCTCAGCTATCTGTAAGAATAATAAGGTGGTTATGGTAGGGGATTTTAACTTTCCAAACAAAGAAAAAACAAACATAGTGTTAAGGGTTTAGATGGAGAGAAATTTGTTAAGTGTGTACAAGAAAATTTTCTGCTTCAGTATGTGGATGTACCTACTAAAGAAAGTGCTTACTCTTGGGAAATAAGGCAGGGCAGGTGACTGAGGTGTCAGTGGGGGAGCACTTTGGGGCCAGTGACCATAATTCTATTAGTTTTAAAATAGCAATGGAAAAGGATAGATTAGATCTAACAGTTGAAGTTCTAAATTGGATGAAGGCTAATTTTGACAGTATTCGGCAAGAACTTTCAAGAGTTGATTGGGGACAGATGTTTGCAGGTAAAGAGACGGCTGGAAAATGGGATGCCTTCAAAAATAAGGTAATAAGAGTCCAGAGACAGTATATTCCTGTTAGGGTGAAAGGGAAGGCTGGTAGTTGTAGGGAATCCTGGATGATTAAAGAAATTGAGGTTTTGGTCAAGAAAAAGAAGGAAGCACATGCCAGGTATAGACAGGATAGATTGAGTGAATCCTTAGAAGAGTATAAAAGCAGTAGGAGGATACTTCAGAGGGAAATCAGGAGGGTAAAACGGGGACATGAGATAGCTTTGGCAAATAGGGTTAAGGAGAATCCAAAGGACAAAAGAGTAACTAGGGAGAGAATAGGGCCCCTCAAAGATCAGCAAGGCAGCCTATATGTGACACAACAGGAAATGGGGGAGATATTAACAAGTATTTTGCATCAGTGTTTACTGTGGAGAAGGACATGGAAGATATAGAATGTGGGGAAATAGACGGTGACATCTTGAAAAATGTCCATATTACAGAGGAGGGCTTAAGCCTGAAACATCGTCTCTCGGGCTCCTCAGATGCTGCCTGGACTGCTTTTCCAGCACCAGACTCTCGACTCTGATCTCCAGCATCTGCAGTCCTCACTTTCTCCCAATGTTTCCTTTAAGTTCAATTAAGGGTGTAAGCCCAGACCCTGAAATCGTAATGTGATATGGCCCAATTCAGACATAAGAAGTCGTACCTGCTTTTCGGAGAATTGTGGTTCAGACTATCTCACAGGTCTTGCGTACCATCATCTTAAGAGAACGTTTTGAAAGG
The DNA here is from genome assembly GCF_004010195.1 of Chiloscyllium plagiosum. Classification (NCBI taxonomy): domain Eukaryota; kingdom Metazoa; phylum Chordata; class Chondrichthyes; order Orectolobiformes; family Hemiscylliidae; genus Chiloscyllium; species Chiloscyllium plagiosum. The sequence goes on from NC_057726.1 coordinate 50,338,959, forward strand.
TGAATTCAAAAGGTCCCCGTGCACCCACCCAATAGTTCTATAAGGCACGCACATACAGGCTACGCATGTGACCCAGCCCAGACCATTCAAGGTCAAGCTATAGTATTCCTATACACTGGAAGGAATGGATGAATTCTAAAGTTACAAGAAGATGTTTAAAAAAACTTAAACAGTCATTCATTCATTACTTTCAACTTTGTTTAAAAAGTCCGTTCAACACAGGATACTAGAGTGTCAATCATCTAGACCATTTAAAGTATCAATAGCAGAAATTATAAGCACTTAAACCTCTTAGCCTCAGTTCTGAAAAGCCAGTTCTATGGTTTGAAGTTTGCCAGTACAGGCTTGTTGATGATGATCAGCTTTGGGCTGACTGTTTACTGGTATATTCTCCATGCTCATGCAATAAAAACTTTTCATGATTTTGAAATTTGATTCTTGCATCTGTCCTGATGAGCAGAAGGCAAACAGCTTTGGCGGGGTATCTCTGTTTTCAGTAATACTTGCTGTTTTGTCAAACCAAATAACTTACATCATAACATAGTTAAGCAGAGTCAACATGCTTTTGAGAAAGACAAAGTGTTTGATAAGTGTATGAACACTATCTGAGGTTATAGCAAGCAGGGTGGATAAATGAGAACCAGCAGAGGTCATGTATTTGGGTTTTCAAAAGAGATTTGTTAAGATGCCATAATAGAGGTTACCACACACGATAAGCTCATGCTAACAGTGTTGGAGATCATTTTCACTTCTGAGATGTGGGTGTCACTGGTTAACCCATCATTTAATATCCATCCTTAATTGCCCTTCAGAAAGTGGTGGCAAGTAACCTTCTTAAATCACTTCAGTCCATGGGAAGTGCTATTGGCCAAGGAATTTCAGGATTTCAATGCAGTGACAGTGAAGGAACAGCAATACAGTTTCAAATCAAGTCGGTGTGTGACATGAATAGAGAGTTGGCTATCAAAGCCTGAAAATCCAACAATGCACCAGTAGAGTTGGACTGCTATCCATTGATCCCAGAGACTCCTAAGTATCAGAATTCCTGTAGTCTGTTGGTCACAGAGTAGATCAGTGAGGGAGGAGTTTGGTGTCAAAATGGGGCGCAGTATCAGCAGGTCCCAACAAAAATGTTAATCTCACAGCAGAAGAACACATTTCCAAAATGACTGCAGGCAATTCTTTCATGTTCAGAGTACAACAGGATTTTGATCAGATGAGCCAATGGGAGTGGCAGGAGAGGCAGATGAGGTTTAATTTAGATAAATTTGCATTTTGAAAAGGCAAATAAGGGCACGATTTATATACTTAATGGTAAGGTCCTGTGGAGTATTGCTGAACACATTCATAGTTCCTTGGAAGTGCAGTATCAGTTAGACAGGGTAGTGAAGAAGGCATTTGGGTATGCTTGCCTTTATTAGTCAGTGTATTGAGTATAGGAGTTGGGAGGTCATGTTATAGCGGTACAGAACATGGTGTCACAAAGCTGGTCCTTTTTCTCAAAGATGTTCCTTTTTTCAAGGATACTGTGTCCTTGATTTTTTTCAGAGGGCTCATAAAACCCTCCAAGGTGGCTAGTTTGGTATAGAGATGAGAAAGGATATTGAGAGGCCTTTTGTTTATATGTAAACAGATGAGACTTCAGGTCAAAGTGGTCATGCTTTAGAAGAGACCTGGAGAATGAAAGGGGAGTGGTCAGTTCTCTAGCTGAGCAGTTCAGTCCAGAACTAGTTAGGAGTTCAGCTATAAGGAAAAACTCTCTCTCCCTCTCTCTCCTTCTGCCCTTCTAACTTCAACCTGTAAGCATTTGTTCCATTTATACTGGTTTTTAAGGGTGTTTGCTTATTGGGACTGTTGTGTATATTCGGAACAGCATAATTAGATCTAGTTTGGATAGACTGAGTTCTGTAGGGGTTCTTCATTCTCTTCTTTGTGTTTCATTGCATAATTTTGTGAATACATTTTTGTCTGTTTTAAACCTGGTAGTCAACCTTGCTAACTTACTTCGGGTAATTTTCACTGTACACTTACCGAAACAAATTGCTTAGTTACCGTCTGGGCTGCCTGCTTAAGAATGTTTTGAGTGGCCTGGCTTAGTCCATAACAGATTGGGGGCTCTTTGCAGGATTTTAAACAGCAAGTCGTAGGTGCTAGTGTCTTTATTTCAGGTGTTGGTTTGGTTAGGTAGACAAAACTTGGGATTGTAATGGCTCTTTCAGGAGCCACAAGTTTTCTGGATGTCAACTTTGGAAGGTTTGCAAAAGGTGAATAAGACCAAGCTGCAGGAATTAGCAGACGAACTGGGATTGGAACTACCTGCTTCTGTGAGGAGACGAGAGATAATTACAGCAGTAGCTCAGCATTGAAACTTGCCAGAGAAACCATCAGAATGTATAGAGATGGCAAGATTTCAATTCCAAATGAAGCAGCTTGAGTTAGAGGCGAGACATAAGGAAAGGGCAGCAGAAATGAAACGTTTTCAGTTACGATTAAAAGCAGAAGAGAGGGAAAAAGAGAGAACAGCAGAAGAGAAAGAAGAAGAGAGCATTTGAACTTCAAAACTGACACTTAAAAAAGAAAGTCAGTTTAAAAGGCTGAGGGCAGGCTTAATGAGGAAGAGAGTGAGGATGAGCAAGCCCCTGGTAGTCAGAAACGTACTGAGAAACTGTTTAAGTCTGTTCAAGCATTGCCTCAATTTGATGAGAAGGGTTGGAAGCCTTTTCCATTTCATTTGAAAAGGTGACTAAACAAATGCAGTGGCCAGCGACAATGTGGGTTTTGTTGATCCAAACAAAACTTGTCGATAGGGCTAGTGAGGTATTCACATCGCTATCAGAGGAGGTATCTGGGGAGTATGAGGAGGTGAAAAAAAACATTTAAATTGCAGATGAGCCTGTACCAGAAGCCTATAGACAACGTTTCACGTATCTAAGGAGGGATCCTGGTCAAACTTATATTGAGTTTGAAAGGATCAAACAGTGTAATGTTGATAGCTGGATAAGAGCTTTAAAAATCAAGCAAACCTATGATGCCCTCAGAGAGGTAATTATTTTGGAGGAATTGAAAAATTCACTGCCTGAAGCAATGCGAACTCATGTGGAGGAGCAGAGAGTTAAAACAGCAAGGTTAGCAGCTGAAGTGGCTAGTGATTATGAGCTGGTCGATAAAACTCGGTTTGGCTTCCAGAATCAATTTCAGTCCATGAGGGATAGAAACTGGGGCAAAGAGAAATCCTCACATGGAAAGGGAAAGGTAGATCTCAGTGATGATTATAAGGATAATTTACCACAGGGTAAAAAGGAAACCCTTGAGGGAGACAAAGAAGTTAAAAAGCTCCGGTGTTTTCATTGTAATAAAGTGGGCCACACAAAATCACAATGTTGGTGGGCTAGGAGAAAGCCAGATGTAGGAAAACCAGATAAGTTGGACTAGTAACAAAGCGCACAAGGCAAGTTAAACAACTGCTCAGAGTGTACAATATGATCAGAGGTTGATAAAGGAGGAAGTGCCAGATCTGCTTAAAAAATATACATGCAAGGGTAAAGTTTATTCACATAGGCCAGGAGCAGTCGGTAAGGAGGTCACAATATTAAGGGATACAGGATCCTCTCAGTCTGTGATGCTGAGGGATGAGGGGATATGTACTCCTGAGGGACTATTGCCAGAAAAGGTACTGGTAACAGGAATTCATGGTAAGACAAAAAGTACTCAGTTATGTAAGGTGAGGCTAGAGATTCCAGAGAAGGGTGGGGAATTTGCGGTATGAGTACTGGACAAACTCTCAGCTACAGGAATACAATTGCAAATAATAAAGCTGATTCACCGGTAGGCGTGCTGCCTACTCTAGTCGAAATGCCAGTGGAAACTCAAGCAACTGAAGAAATGAAGGATGTTTATCCAGGAATTTTCCCAGATTGTGTGGTTACAAGATCACAGCGGCACAAGCTGAAGCAGGAGAGTTCAAAAGGCACAGATAAGAAAGCTGACATAACTTTATCTGAGACTATTTTTGATCAGATAAGTAGGACACAGCAGGAGCAAATAGGTAAATGTGCAAGTATCTTTAGCTCTGCTAAGCTGATAGAGTTAGAGCAGAAAGATGAGAATTTAAAGCAGTTATATCAAAAGGCATATACAGGAAAGGAGAGTGAATGCATCCCTGTGTATTATTACTTAACAAATTATGTCCTAATGAGGAAATGGAGACCATCACACATTCAGGCAGATGAGAAATGGGCAGAGATTCATCAAATTGTTTTCCCAGTAGGGTATAGAATGGAGGTGCTGTGAGTGGCGCATGAACTACCACTTTAAGGTCATTTAGGGGTGAGGAAAACACAGTCTAAAATACAAAGGCATTTTTACTGGCCTGGACTACACAAGGATGTAGTTGAGTTTTACCAGATGTGCCATACATGTCAGCTAATCAGAAAACCACAGGCAGTAATAAACCTGCACCTTTAATAACTATTGCAGCATTTGAGAACCTTTCACAAGAGTCTTGATTGATTGTTTAGGTCCCCTACCTCAAGCAAAGAGTGGGAATAAGTATTTATTAACAATAATGGATGTGTCAACTAGATTTCCAGAGGCAATCCCATTATGCAATATCACAGCTAAAATGGTTGTAGAAGAATTACTTAAATTTTTTGCTAGATACAGACTGTCAATAAAGATCCAGTCAGATCAAGAATCAAACTTGGCATCCAAACTATTCAAGGAGCTTGTGGATTACTTGGGAATAAAGCAATTCAAATCTATTGCATACCATCCAGAATCACAAAGAGTATTAGAGAGATGGCATCAAACACTAAAGACTTACCATGAGGGCTTATGGTCAGAATTATCCAGGTGATTGGGATAAGGGAATTCCATTTGTACTTTTTGCGATCAGAGATGCACCAAATGAGTCGACCAAATTCAGTCCACTTGAATTAATTTTTGGGAATGAAGAAAGAGTACTGTTAAGGGGGAGCCAAGATGGTGGCGATCTGAGAGGATCGCGTTGCAGAGCTCCACACTGCAACACAAGTGGGACCAACTTTTAACTCACCCATCCTGGACCATCGCGATATCCTGGGACACTGGAAAAGTAGTGGAGTCCTAGGAAACTGAAAAATTAACTTCCCTGCATTTCTTGCCATCCAGAGATGCTGAAGAAAGGAGGAGGAGTGTCTGAGGCCAGGCCCATAGCCCAGCCTGCAGGATCCTTGGACTCGATTATCTACCAGGCCCAGGTGAAGGAGCTCATGCAATCTCGTGAGATGTTGGGTAAATGGATAGAAGAGCAGCTGGCCCTCATGCTGCAGAAGCATGAACAGCAGCTGGGAGACCTGGAAAAGAGGATGGATGAGGTTGAACACAAAGTCACAGTGGTGGTAGCTGATACCAGTTCCTCCAAGGATAGGATTCGAGCCCTGGTCTGTACTTTGCGCGACCAAGTAGATGATCTGGAGAATAGGGGCAGAGGAAAAAACATTCGGATCATCAGTCTGCCGGAGGATAAGGAAGGTGAGTAGCCTGTAGAATTTATTGAGGACTGGTTACCAAAATTCCTTAACTTGGAGGCTGGAATGTGAGGCTTGAAGATCAAGAGGATGCACCGGGTCACGGCGCGGAGATCAGGTCTGGGTCAATGTCCTCGACCTCTCCTGGTGTGGTTTCATCACTATAGAGATAAGGAGAGAATTGTGGAAGCTTCCAGAATCCAGGGGAAGGATTCATAGGCCCTAATTTACGAGGGCTCTAAGCTCATGTTCTTCCAGGACTTCTCAGCGGCGGTGATCCAGAAAGAAAATCTTATGACGGTGTCAAGAGGGAGCTTGGGATCCATTAGTCTCTGAGGTATCTGGCGGTGCTTCAGATCACCATAGATGGATCCGTACATCTCTTTGACATGTCGGAGAAGGCAAGAGACTTTGTGGACAGATTAACCTAAACTGAACAATAGTATGTATAAAAAGTCGTGTTGTTTGGGTATGTCTTTGTTGTTTCTCTTAAAAAAAAGAGGAAGTCCGGCTGGAGCTTTCTTTTCCTTTTTTTTTCTATAGGTAATAATTTGGTTTAAACGATGTTTGGTAGTGGTTGAGGTGTATACTTCCAATGTCTAAGTTAAGTTGCATCAAAGGATGGGTGGGGTATTTACCCCTTTTTTTCTTTTAAAAATTGTTTTTTCTTGATTCAAAGTGCCTCTTTATGGTGCATTTATTTTATTTTCTGCTTGTGTTTGTGATGGAGCACTAGCTAGGAGGAGGGCAAATGGTTGGGATGGCTAGATGCCTATCTATGGGCAGTTTGGGATGGGTAGTTTCCCCTTTTGGGCAGGGGGCAAGTTTCCCTATACAGCGCCATCTGCGCTTTATATGTTGGTTTGTTTTTTTGGTTTTTGTTGTTTTTAACCTTTGATATTTTTGTAAGTTTGTTAAATGCAGTGGTTTTAGTTTATGTAGTCTTTATGTTTGATGGACATGTGACACTAAGGCTCAGCGACCTGTGTTTCGAGTTCCTCCTCTCTGGAATTTGAATGGCAGTGCAGAGGTTTATGGCTAATGACTTGATTAAATGGTGTACCTGGAATATCAAGGGGAGTCACTCAGCAAGTAAGAGGAAGAACGTACTTTTGAGTCTTAAAAAGCAGAAGGTGGATATTGTTTTGTTACAGGAGACACACTTGGATGATAGGGAGCATTTGAAACTGCAGCAAAATGGCTTTGATCGGGTTTATTTTACATGATTCAATACCAGAAGTAGGTGAGTGACTATATTGGTAAGGAGGAATCTCCCATTTAGAATCAGAGAGTATTGGAGATGTACAGCATGGAAGCAAGTCCTTCAGTCCAATCCATCCATGCCGACCAGATATCTCAACCTAATCTAGTCTCACCTGCCAGCACTCGGCTTATATCCCTCCAAAACTTTCCGATTCATATTCCCATCCAAATGCCTCTGAAATGTTGTAATTGTACCAGCCTCCACCACTTCCTCTGGCAGCTCATTCCATACCCGTACCACCCTCTGTGTGAAAAAGTTGCCCCTTAGGTCATTTTTATATCTTTCCGCTCCCATCCTAAACCTATGCCCTCTAGTTCTGGACTCCCCGACCGCAGGGAAAAGACTTTGCCTATTTACCCTATCCATGCCCCTCATAATTTTGTAAACCTCTATAAGGTCACCCCTCAGCCTCCAATGCTCCAGGGAAAACAGCCCCGGCCTGTTCAGCCTCTCCCTATAGCTCAAATCCTCCAACCCTGGCAACATCCTTATAAATCTTTTCTGAACTCTTTCAAGTTTCACAACATCTTTCCGATAGGAAGGAGACCAGAACTGCAGACAATATTCCAACAGTGGCCTAATCAATGTCCTGTACAGCCACAACATGACCTCCCAACTCCTGTACTCAATACTCTGACCAATAAAGGAAAGCATACCAAACATCTTCTTCACTATCCTATCTACCTGCGACTCCACTTTCAAGGAGCTATGAACCTGCACTCCAAGGTCTCTTTGTTCAGCAACACTCCCTAGGACCTTACCATTAAGTGTAGAAGTCCTGCTAATATTTGCTTTCCCAAAATGCAGCACCTTGCATTTATCTGAATTAAACCCATTTGCCACTTCTCAGCCCAATGGCCCATTTGGTCCAGATCCTGTTGTAATCTGAGGTAACCCTCTTCGCTGTCCACTACAACACCAATTTTGGTGTCATCTGCAAACTTACTAACTGTAACTCTTATGCTCGCATCCAAATCATTTATGTAAATGACAAAACACAGAGGGCCCAGCACCAATCCTTGTGGCACTCCACTGCTCACAGGCCTCCAGTCTGATAAACAACCCTCCACCACCACCCTCTGTCTTCTACCTTTGAGCCAGTTCTGTATCCAAATGGCTAGTTCTCCCTGTATTCCATGAGATCCAACCGTGCTAATCAGTTTCCCATGGGGAGCCTTATCGAACTCCTTACTGAAGTCCATATAGATCACATCTACCACTCTGCCCTCATCAATCCACTTTGTTACTTTTTCAAAAAACTCAATCAAGTTTGTGAGACATGATTTCCCACGCACAAAGCCACATTGACTATCCCTAATCTGTCCTTGCCTTTCCAAATACATGTACATCCTGTCCCTCAGGATTCCCTATCCTGTCCCTCAGGATTCCCTCCAACAACTTGCCCACCACTGAGGTCAGGCTCACTGCTCTATAATTCCCTGGCTTGTCTTCACCACCCTTCTTAAACAGTGGCACCACGTTAGCCAACCTCCAGTCTTCTGACACCTCACCTGTGACTATTGATGATACAAGTATCTCAGCAAGAAGCCCAGCAATCACTTCTCTAGCTTCCCACAGAGTTCTAGGGTACACCTGATCAGGTCCTGGAGTTTTATCCACCTTTACCCATTTCAAGACATCCAGCACTTCCTCCTCTGTAATCTGGACATTTTGCAAGATGTCACCATCTATTTCCCTACAGTCTATATCTTCCATATCCTTTTCCACAGTAAATACTGATGCAAAATACTCATTTAGTATCTCCCCCATTTTCTGTGGCTCCACACAAAGGCCGCCTTGCCGATCTTTGAGGGGCCCTATTCTCTCCCTAGTTACCCTTTTGTCCTTAATATATTTGTAAAAACACTTTGGATTCTCCTTAATTCTATTTGCCAAAGCTATCTCATGTCCACTTTTT
>NC_057726.1:50348332-50379067 GCF_004010195.1 Chiloscyllium plagiosum
ACGAATAGAATTATGGTCGCTGGCCCCAAAGTGCTCCCCCACTGACACCTCAGTCACCTGCCCTGCCTTATTTCCCAATAGTAGGTCAAGTTTTGCACCTTCTCTAGTCGGTACATCCACATACTGAATCAGAAAATTGTCTTGTACGCACTTAACAAATTCCTCTCCATCTAAACCCTTAACACTATGGCAGTACTATTCTATGTTTGGAAAGTTAAAATCCCTGACTATAACTACCCTATTATTCTTACAGATAGCTGAGATCTCCTTACAAGTTTGTTTCTCAATTTCCCTCTGACTATTGGGGGATCTATAATACAATCCCAATAAGGTGATCATCCCTTTTTTATTTCTCAGTTCCACCCAAATAACTTCCCTGGATGTATCTCCGGGAATATCCTCCCTGAGCACAGCTGTAATACTATTCCTTATCAAAAATGCCACTCCCGGACTCAGCAAGATGGCGGCGATTCTTTAGGACTGCTGTGGACAGCTCTGCCTAACAGTCAAGGCATACTGGTGTTTTTTTCCATCTCTGGCCAACCTATGTGGTGGAAATATTAGTTTAAAACCTTACAGAACACATATTTGTTAATATTTGGGAGTGGGAAGGAATTCAAAGGGAAAGGGAGCAAGCAAACAGCAGCAGGGAGGACACTCCCCTGCAACACCAGGCATACCAGAGAGAAAGCAGCAATAGCAGCCTCTCCTGAACCCCCCGGGGACCTGACAGACTCACAGGAATTGGCTGCAGCGATGGAGAGACTTACCTTGAAAGTTGGGGCTGCGATTGAGGAGATCCGTGGGGAGATTCGTGCCCAGGTCCATCCTATCAAATCCATGCTGCAGAAGCACGAGCAGGAGATCCAGGGCCTCGGGGAGAGGCTGGAGGAGGTGGGGGGGTTGAACTAAGGCCTCGGAGGCTGCGATGGAGTCCTCATCCAGTCGGATCCAGGTGCTGGAGCGAGAGGTGCAGGCCTTGCGAGACCATATCAACAACCTCAAAAATCGAGGTCAGAGGATAAATCTCCAAATTGTCGAGCTCCCTGAAGGTGAGGAAGGTGAGCAGCCAGTCAGCTTCTTTGAAAACTGGCTGCTGAAGTTTTTGGGCCTTCACATCGAGTCCAGCTTTGCTGCTCGTCGGATGCTGCCTGAATTGCTGTGCTCTTCCAGCACCACTGATCCAGAATCTGGTTTCCAGCATCTGCAGTCATTGTTTTTACCCCATACAGATTGAAAGGGCTTATCAGGTTACAGTGCACAGGTCAGGGCCGGTGCAGCGCCCCTGCCCAGTCCTTGTGCACTTCCACTCACATAAGGACAAGCAAAAAGTGATAGAAGCTTCCAGATCCCTGGGAAAAGATCCACAGGCACTGCTGTACAAGGGGTCAAAAATCATGTTTTTCCAGGATTTCTCTGCAGCTGTAATCCAAAAGAGGAAGTCCTTTGATGAAGTTAAAAAGAGGCTGAGGAACCTGGGCATCCAATACTCCATGAGATACCCCACAGTGCTCCATTTCAGCCACAAGGACTCAGTTTATACATTTGACTCGCGGATAAAGCTAAAAACTTTGTAGACACTTTAAAATAGATGGATTGGCCTGAAGAATATGGTTAATGTTTGTTCTCTTTTCTATTTTTGCCCATGCTTTCCCTTCCTTTTTTTAAAAATTCCTTTCTTTCTCTCGAATAATTTCCTTTTTGGAAAGGGGGGAAAAGACTTTGGAATAACTGGATTTTCTGTTGGGAAATTTTGTGGATGTTCTTTGTTGTCTCTCTCCCTTTTTTTTGCTTGTTCTGCTTCTCTTTTAGTCACAAGTATGGGTGACATGAAGCCAGGGATGGGTGGAGTGCTCATCCTGACTTGGTCTTTTGATTTAAGGATCATCTCCTTGTTTTTTTCTGGCCTAAGGCTGGGGCACAGTCCAAGTTTGAAGGATCTGTGAAGGAGGGGTTGGGTAGGGTGAGTGCCCCCTATGGGCAGGGGAAGAGTCGTCCATTCAAGGTTCTATAGTTGGTTTTCTTTATAGGTTTTTGGTAGTAATAGTTGTTTATAGTTATGATACAGTAGTTTTTGTATATATAGTTTTTCGACTCTATGAGTCTTTATTTACTTATGCTCGGCGCTTTGTAAGCAGGGCTCTCCCTCCCAGGGGTTCAAGGATCTCTGGACGGGGATATGACTAAGTGTCTTATTAAATCGTGCACCTGAAATATTAAGGGAAGTCATTCGCCTATTAAAAGGAAAAAAGTGCTTTCTAGCCTTAAGAGGGAAAGGGTTGATATCTCTTTGTTGCAGGAAACCCATCTTGATGATGGGGAACACCTGAAATTACAACAGGGAGTTATGACCGGGTATTCTTTTCATCCTTTACTACTAAACGTAGGGGAGTGGCGGTACTTATCCAGAAAAATCTTCCGTTCACATTATTAGAGCAGGTGAAGAATGAGCAGCGATGGTTTGTGATACTTAAAGCCCTGATACATGGGGAGGAAGATGGCATTTTAAATGTCTACTGTCCTCCGGCGCATTCCCTCAAATTTTTGATTAGTGCTTTCTCTAAGTTGAGTGCTTTTGGAACACGGCACATTATTATGGGGGGGGGGAGGGGGTTTAATTGCCTTTTGGATCCGACAGTGGACAGGATGCCTTGTGGGCCCCCAACTATTTCTTCGCAGGCCAAGCAGGTGGTTGACTTATGCGAGCAGTTGGGGCTGGTCGATATTTGGAGATGTCCTCACCCTACCGGCAGGGACTTCACCTTTTTTTCAAACCCATATAAATGTCACACGAGGATTGACCACTTTCTGGCTCCCTCGGCCCTTCTGGATTCGATTATGGGTTGTAAAATTGGGAATATAGCTATCTCTGATCATGCAGCGGTGTATTTGGAGGTTAAGGCCAAGAGTGAGAGGCTTGGTTTGCGGCACTGCTGTTTGGACTCTTTTCTCCTTAAGGATTCCAAATTTGTGGAATACTTTTTGAAAGAGTTTCAGGAATTCTTGACTATCAACTCAGGCACGGCTAGTAATCCATCTATGCTGTGGGAGACCGCTAAGGCCTTTGCTAGGGGATTAGCTATTTCCTATTTGGCAAGCCAGAAACGACAGGAGGAGGAACAGCAGAGTCGACTTGAGACGTGGTTGAAAGCCGCGGAGGCAGCACATTTTTTGCGGCCTTCGGTGACTAAGCTACAGCGGATCACGGCCCTCTGGGCTGCCTTGAATTCAATACTGACACAAAACGCAAAGAAAGAACTTGCTTTTGATAGACAAAGGCTATTTGAATATGGGGATAGGCCAGGGAAGTATTTAACGTACCTGACTAGGAAAAAGTCTGCTCCCCAATTCATTACTGCAATCAGAGACAGCGCCGGGGTCCTTACATATGATGCTAAAAAGATTAATGAGGCTTTTCGGAGCTTTTACTCTGAATTGTATCGGGCTGAAGGTTGTGAGGACTGGAGGGCTAAAATGGAGGCCTTTTTTAAGAACCTGGACCTCCCAGGGGTAACCTTGGAATGGGCCTCTCTCCTTAATGCCCCCTTGACAGTTCAGGAAATACAGGAGGCAGCTAGGCAACTTCAGAGTGGGAAAGCGCCTGGCCCTGATGGTCTTCCAGGTGAGTTTATAAGGATTTATAGGGATTCTGTCAGGGCCGACGTTGGAGATGTACAATCACTCCTATATGCATGAATGCCTACCACCATCTTCGAGGGAAGCTAATATTTCCTTAGTTCTTAAAAAGGGGAAGGTTCCTGAGGATTGTGCCTTATACAGGCCCATCTCTCAATTAAATCCAGATCCTGGCGCTTGGAAAGGGTGTTGCCCCATATTATTAAAGAGGACCAGACAGGCTTTATAAGGGGCCGTAGGTCCTCTAATAATATTAGAAGGTTGCTGAATGTGGTCCAAGCTTGTCAGCAACGATCGATTCAGGGGTTGGTGATTTCCTTAGATGCAGAGAAAGCATTTGACTGGGTGGAACGGCCATATCTTTTTTATGTCTTAGAACAGTTTGGGTTGGGTGGGATCTTTGCGAGGTGGGTGGAGGTTTTATATTGCCACCCTCTAGCCGCGGTCATCACCAATGGGGTGAAGTCCGGGAATTTTAGGATTGGTATGGGTAGTCAGCAAGGCTGCTCCCTCTCACCGTTGTTGTTTACGTTGGTGATAGAGCCGCTGGCAGAGGCCATTCATTAGACCGTCCGCATAATCGCTCCGGAAGTGGGATCGAGGGCTCACAAGATTACACTGTGTGCGGGTGATGTCCTTCTGTTTTTATCGAACCCGATGACCTCCGTACCCCATTTGATACAATGTATCAATTCATTTGGGGCTATTTCAGGAAATAAGATCAACTTTTCAAAATCAGAGGCTATGCCTTTGGGGAACCTTAAGGATGTGCCAGAAGTTGAAGGTGACCCCACGTTCCCTTTTAAATGGTCACAGGCAGGGTTCCGGTACCTAGGCATTTTTATTACCCCCAAGTTTGATCTGTTATTTTGGACCAACTTTGCTCACTTGCTCGACAATATTAGGTGAGATCTCCAGAGATGGGAGGCTCTTCCAATTTCATGGCTGGGCCGAATATCTCTCATTAAGATGAATGTTCTTCCTCGTCTGCTTTAGCCCATGCGTATGGCCCCTACAATGTTTCCCAGGCCAATGCTGCAGAAGCTTGTGGGGTGGTTTGGTTCCTTTGTCTGGCATCGTGGGCGGCCCCTCTTCAAACTTACTAAATTGCAGTTGCCTCAAGGAGGGGGAGGAATTGATTTCCCAGACATCAGGAGGTATCAATTGGGTTCCCTGCTGTCCTTTATCTGTGATTGGGTAGGTAACAATCCAAACTCAATATGGCTGGATTTGACAAAAGGCATTTGACAGCCTAAACACTGTGTTAACCATTGCCCCAGTATTAGCCACACTGGATTACACAAAGCCTTTCAAGGTGACTGTCGATGCCAGTGATGTGGGTGTTGGTGCAGTGCTCCTGCAGGAGGTTGACAAGGGAATAGAAAGACCATCGGGTATTTTTCCAGGATGTTGAACATTTGTCAACAGAAATATTCAATGGTGGAGAAAGAGACTTTGAGCTTGGTGTAGGCATTACGACATTTCAGTGTTTATATTAGCAGCAACATATCTGAGACAATGGTATACAATGATCATAACCCATTGACGTTTGTGGAAAAATTTAAGGACAATAATGTAGATGGAGCTTGTAGTTGCAGCCATTCAATGTGACAATTATGCATGTGGCAGGTTGCGAAAACTGTGGTATATGTTCCGAACAGCATAATTAAGTCTAGTTTGGATAGACTGAGTTCTGTAGGGGTTTTTAATTCTGTCCTTTGTGTTCCATTGTGCAATTTTGTGAATAAATTTTTGTCTGTTTTAAAACCTGGTAGTCAACCTAGCTAACTTACTCTAGATAATTTTCACTGCAAACTTACCAAAACAAAGTGCATAGTTACAGTCTGGGCTGCCTGCTTGAGAATGTTTTGAATGGTCTGGCCTAGTCCATAACAACTGGTTCAGCCACTTTTGGAATATTGCATGCAGTTCTGGTCATCCTCCAAAGGAAGGATGCTGTGAAACTTGAAAGGGTTCAGAAAAGGTTTGCAAAAATATTGTCAGGGTTGGAGGGTTTGAGCTATAGGGAAAGACTGAATAGGCTGGAGCTGTTTTCCCTGGAGCATGGAGGTTGAGGGGTGACATTCTAGAGGTTTATAAAATCATGAGGGGCATAGATAGAGTAAATAGACAAGGTCTTTTCCCCGCGGTGGGGGGAAAAGGATTGAAGGGGCAACTTTTTTCCACGCAGAGGGTGGTGCACATATGGAATAAACTGTCAGAGGAAGTGGTGGAGGTTGGTACAATTACAATATTTAAAAGGCATCTGGATGGGTATATGAATAGGAATGGTTAAGAGGGATATGGGCCCAATGCTGGCAAATGGGACTAGATTTATTTAGGATGTCTGGTTGGCATGGACAAGTTTGTACTGTACATCTCTATGACTCTATGACTGGCTACCATAAAGGTCACAGTCTTTCCAAACTTACTGATCTGCAATTAGCCCAAGTGATGTACCAGCATGCATAATATCCTTTATTCACTTGTACATTACTATGAGTAATTATACAGCGTGATATCATGGTTCCCAATCTCAACACATTTTGTCACATCACTAATAACAGGTACCTACCCTAAGTTTCACCTCCGCCTACCCAACAGCACTTTGAATCTATCAAACATCACAGATCTTTAGTCAAAGCTTAAATTAAACAGATCTGTGTTCCATTGCATTTTTGTGTAATTACATGGTTTCACATTGGTTCAGCTAATGTTTTAGAGTAGCAAAGTGTCTCGGAGTGATTGTTCAACTTCTGATAGCCTGTTTATGGTTTCCAGTATGTTTAGTATCTAAATAAATCAACCATAGATGGCAGAAGCTCATCATTCACCCACTTGACTAAGGAAGGAAATGGTGAAATACCAATTTCCATGAAACATGCAATGTGGTTTCTCCCTTAACACCGCAATCTGATGTTTTTTAGGTTGAGTCAGTTAGCAAATAAATAATTATGTCTGTTTACTGGCGCTAAGTTATATATTTCAGCTACCAGCTATATGTGAAATGGCTATCAGTACAGCATTTTCAGCACAATTATATGATTCACAGAAATTCTAAAATTTATAGATGGAATTATCCTGTTTGCAGTTAAATTGTATTGCTGGGCTAAAATTAAACCAAAACTTGGTCATGCAAGTGTCACGTTTAGCAAGTTTCATGGCTGGTTTCTCCCTGCAAGGCCTGGCAATATTTCTCATACTCTCCTCTGATAGCTGCCTCATCAACTATGCACCACACCTCTGTGGCACCCCCTCCCTTCTTATCTTACTTCTCACAGGAATCAGAAGTATTCATCACTACCAGGTCATCCAGGCTCAGCGGCATTCTTCAAACCCATCTATAGGTCAAGTGCTGCCAGCCAGGAGCTGTGCATGTAGTGGAAGGGCAACCAAAAAGATATGTGTCTCCAGGCACTTAGGTGGCACAGCTGATACTTTGTTGCAAATGCGGAGCGTGTCAAGCTCCTGGGAGTGCTCATCCATATCAAGCTTTCTTAGACTCTGCATGTGGCCGTATTCGTTACAAAGGCCCAACAGGCAGCTGAGGAAATTTGACATGACGGTGAATACCCTTGCCAGCTTTTATAGGTGTGCCATTGAGAGCATTCTGTCTGGATGTATTGCTACCTGGTATGGCAACTGTACCATTCAAGATCGGAGATGGTTACAAGGAGTGGTGAACTTGGCCCGGACAATCACAAAGGCCAACCTCCCATCTATAGAATCCATCTACCAGGCCCACTGTCAAGGAAAGGTTGCCAGCATTCTCAAAGATCCATCGCACCCTGGCAATGTTTTTCTACAACCTCTACCATCGGGGAGAAGGTACAGAAGTCTGAACACATGCACCAGCTGGTTTTGAAACAGTTTCTACCCTACTGTTGTTAGAATACTGAATGGACTCACAAACTCTTAACATTCGCCTGTACCAGTGTCTTTGTTTTTGCTACTGTTAACCTACTGTTTACTTATCTATGCTCCTTAACTCTGTGATCTGTCTGCATTGCTCGCAAGACAAAGCTTTTCACTGTGCCTCAGTACATGTGACAATAAATTCAATTCAATTCAATACAAGTGCACCATTGTAAATGCATTGCTACTCAAGGATCAATCTACCAGACCATAGCTCCATCCAATCTTAGAACCCTCTTTCAGTCCCAAAGTAACCCATGACCTCCAATGCACATCATCTCCCCCAACCCCTTTTAAGTTGAGTTGACCCATCACATTTCTTGTTCCCCCTGGATCCCAGTATGCAGCCTCTAATTGCCACAATTGACTTCCCTAACCTCCCCACCACAACAGTAGCCCCTGACGGCCTCCTTTGATATCTATTGAGCTGACCACCAGGACTGATCATAGTTCCGCCCTCTGACTGACTCGAATAGACAGCCCCAGTTGATGAGTGACCAAACCCCTGACTGATCTCTATTCTGCTCCCCGACGAACATAAGAGATAGTGGCTAAGAAGAGAGTTGAGGAAAAATGTTATCACTCAGAGAGTAGTGGGAGAGTGGAACTCACTGTTTGAAAGAAGAGTCACTGGACTTGGAGCATTAACTCTGCTTTCACTCCACAGATGCTGCCAGGCCTTTAGAGTTTCTCCAGCAATTTCTGTCAGTTCAGACCTTCAGCATCAGCGATTCATTTAAGCAGTATTTAGATATTCACTGGTGTTGCTATATGGGCCAAAAGCTGTAAACCAGGATTAGTGTAGCCAGACCATTGTTGACTGGTACAGACATGATAGACCAATTGGCCTCCTCTGGTGCTGTAAAATCTATGAATCTGTGGTCAATGACAATGTTAGTAATGGTGCATTTAGCAAGGATAATCCCATTGAATGTAACGGGGATATGGTAAGATTCTTTCTTATCAGAGATAGTCATTATCTGGCAGACATGTGGCAAGTTTATTAGTTGACATATAGCAGCTTAACCTTGAATTGTGACCACATCTTGCTTTACGCTGGAAAGGACTGTTTCATTATCTGTGGAATTAACAGTAGTACTGGACAACATGCAATCATCAGTGAATATCCCCTCATTTTGATCTTATGTTGGAGAGGTAGACATTGATGAAGCTGTTAAAGATACTTGGGTGAAGGACATGATGTGCACAACTCCTCCAGCAAAGGCACTATAACACACATTTAATGGAAACAAAGAAAACAGTTTAGTTTGCCACAGCTGGGTGGTGGGATAACTTTCCCACTTTGTTTGTCACGACTTAGTTGTTTACAACAAGATATACGTTTTGAAGGAATGCTTTAAACCTCCTTTGGGTGCTGTTTATTAAAGGATTGGATATGAAACAGTCTGTCCAGTAAGTTAAAGTGGAAAATATACTTTATTCACACAACACCACGTGAAAGATAAACATAATATAAACACTTGCTCCCTGAAGCACACACCATACATACACATGTGCACACATAATACACACAGATGCACACAACACACATGCATACACATTTTTTGGATTAGAGTGGTGCTGGAAAAGCACAGCAGGTCAGGCAGCATCCGAGGAGCAGGAAAATCGACATTTCGGGCAAAAACCCTTCACACACATACACAACACACACACGCACACACAACACACCTACAACACATATACACCTGCATACACATACACAACACACCTACATATACATAAAACACACAACACACATATACACCTACATACACATACACAACACACATACACATACATAACACACAACATACATATGTACACCTGCACACATGCACACATAACACATACGCAACATGTACACATTCACAACACATACACAATACACAGAGACACACACATAAAATGACATGAATTCTAAAGTTGACACACGCAATTAGATTATTAACTGGGTAACAAGAAAACAAATTATATGCTTTTACTGAGTTTTAAGATGAAGATGTTACAGGTCTGATGAGTTCCTTCTTTTGGTTTCTGGAAGATTATTAGAAGTTGAAAGTCTTGGAAGTTGAAGAAGTATTTATCTCATGTCAGGTACAAGCATGTGACCATATAATCTAACCTTCTGATATCTACAGAGGTGATACTGTGTGAGAATCTATTACTACACAATGGAGGAGGAATGATAGTCATTCACAAAGGCTTAACCTATGCTAAATTGCTTTTGTCATATCTTTCCTTGTTCAGTTTTGCATTCACAGACAGAGTCTTGAGGACCATTATATTTCAATGACAATATGTACCCAGTCAAGAGGGTTCCAACTCAAGTTCCATCCTTTAAACTCTGAATCCACCAAGGATTACAGATATCTCCACGATGCTCAACATTCCACAGACAGCTGTTCTCGCTGCATCCTAAGATCCACACTCAGTGCCATGTGTTGTCATATGCACACATTTGACTTTATATAAACTGACATTTTCCTAGCTGCCATCAGTTCTGAAGAAGTGTCACTTGACCCGAAACATTAACTCTGACTTCTCTCCACAGATCTGCTGAGCTCTTCTAGCAATTTCGGTTTTTAAATAGGAGCTGTAAACCACCTCTACCCATGAACATTTTCCAGAGTCATGAGTAAGTCCCTGCCTGAGTAGAAATCACAGTCACCTGACCACAGGCTCCATCTTGAGTCAAGGTAAATTGTTTGATATGCCATACTGCTTTTTGCAAAAAGTAATACTATATATTCGTTGGCAGATGTTCATAGGAATATGACATGAGCATCAGAACTCCATGAACGAGTGAAAAAGTGAAATTCCTTTAAATTTCATTTTTCTCTCATTGCATCACAGATTGCATTCAATTAATGCATTTTTCTGTCATTGCATTCAACCACACTCATTCACAGGCATTCCATTAAGTTATCGTCATTAACCCTCCTAAATGTTTAGATTCTGAATAGAACATGTACAATCACAATGCTCTTGCTACCTCTAAATTTCGTCAAGTTCCATCAAAGAGCAGCATATTTTTATTCACATCCACTGGTAGTATCAGTCCAACACTTGAGTGTTTGAAAGAGGTTGAATCTCACAGGCTGCTGGGCACTACATTGAGCCTGGGTTTGGCAAGTTTCATTGTTTGTAAAAACCTTAAGCCCTTCAGCACTGTTTTCACAGCACCTGCTTTTGTAGATCAGTTTCAGGCAGGTTGATGATCCTGATTTTGAGAGTAGAATTAGATGTTGTTAGATCCTGCAATTAGTCTAGGTTCTCTGTCTCCTCCTGGACTTTCTTTTTGTTGGATGTTGAACTTAAGCTCCTAGGTACACTTGGTTTGTGACTTGGGACCTGCAACATGGCTGTTACAATCTTCAGGAGCAAATCCACACCTTTTCTGTCCTTTTGTGGTCTTTGTGAGAATTGTTTAATTTAACTAGCACAACTCTCCTTCCCTGTATTTGTGGAGTAGCTTTACACTAGCCTGGTCCCCTCAGTTTCTCTGATCTGTGTAGACTGTTCTTGCATCCAGTCATGACATTACCAAGTGAAGGATTCACATTCCGCCTTGGTAGGTTTGGGATTAGACCCACCATGGATAGCTGTCCAAACGTACCTTTACAAACGGAAGCTCTACACGTTCTCCAGTCCATCACTTTGAACAACATGCTCTGCATCTTGACTGGAAAATCTTCAACTAGAGCCATGAGAGATGGTTGTCAGCAAGCAAAATGCTTCAGTTTCTGATTTCTTGGAAAAGCTTGCACTCATTTTCCCTTTAAACAAGGACTCCTGACATTACTTTAACTGTAGTGTTTCTCCTAGTCAACCTTTGCAATGCCACCAAGTCCATACTCACATGTCTGGTCCTGTTACAGGTGAAGTTAGTTGCGTCCCTTTCTCACTTCTGTTTACAATTGGAAAGTGGTCTGTCCTTTCTACCCTCCTTCTCCTTTGAGCTTTTCTGATCTTCCTCCACTTTTGCTATTTCACTCCTTTATTTTAGTCACTTGTGGGACATGGGCTTCACTGCCTAGGCAGCATTTATTGCTCGTCCCTAGTTCCCCCTTGAGAAGGTGGTGGTGAGCTGCCTTTTTGAACTACAGCAGTCCACCTGATTCGGGTTGATCCATAAATCCCTTCAGGAGGATATTCCAGGATTTTGACCTAGCAGCACTGAAGGAACGGCGATATATTTCCAAGTCAGGAAGGAGGGGGACTTGCAGATGATGGAGTTCTCATATATCTGCTACGACCCAATTTCCCTCACATTTTCCACTTTCTGTCCTCCCAGGAATTCCAGAGAATATTGAGGAATGTTTCTCCAGTTCTAAAGGAGCCCTGGGCCATCTCATAATTGTCTACCATGGTGGAAAAATCTCACATCTTTATTACACTTGTTCCTCAAAATTACATTAACTCAGATGCAGTTTTAAAATTTTTGTAATGAAGGAGCTTCTCATAGGTTTTTGGAACAATTTTAAAGATCCTATCTAGCAATCAAAAGCCACGAATCTCACTCTTTCAAACTCAATGCCGATCTGTGTAGGCTATTTTCAGGAACTTGGATCTTTGGTACTAACATTTAAACATTTAAGCATCTAAAATGCCAGTTCTTGTCTATTCAAAGAACTTTCTTCAGACTGAAGGAATGAGCTGCAAGCGCTCTTCCAAACCTGCAAGAGCACTCTCCAACAGCCTTTGGCCATTTTAATCTTTTCTCTACTTTCTCAGGTGAAAGGGAAGCAGCACTTGGCTTCAGTACTAATCATAACCACTTCAGAAAATCAAAGCTCTGCTCTGAATCCAAATCATCATCAGAAATTTTAGTGGCATCTTCTC
This sequence comes from Chiloscyllium plagiosum, assembly GCF_004010195.1. NCBI lineage: Eukaryota > Metazoa > Chordata > Chondrichthyes > Orectolobiformes > Hemiscylliidae > Chiloscyllium > Chiloscyllium plagiosum. The sequence continues at coordinate 50,360,726 of NC_057726.1, forward strand.
CAATTCAAAGTTTCCAATTTCTCTCTCCCTTTCCAATTTTCTCTCTACATTTTTTTAACTTTTGAATTTCTAAACCCCCTTTCGATTTCCTTATCCTTTTAGGTCCTTACCACTTCTACTTTGCCAGTTTCTGATTCAACATTTCCTCACCGATTTCAGCAGTCAAGTGATGATCTAGAATTTGGACGATTTCAGCTTTTTTGCTTTAGATTTTACGTTTATATCAACAGACCCTCGTCCTTCAATTTTTAATGCTTGTGATGCAGTCCTCAGTGTGAGGTGAAATTAAATTGAGTCCCTCCATAGAACTGCCATCAAGCTAGGAGCAGCTGGTTAGCCAGTGGAAAGGGCACCTACAGGACTGTATAGGAATTTGATGATGATTATCTCACCTGCAAACCTGCCCATAGAGCAGATCAAACACTTTTGCCCCTGGAGTGGGATTTGAGCAAGAGCTTTTGGTTCACAAGCAGGGGGACTACCTACTGAGCCACAGGCCTCCTGTAACTGCAGTGAGTGACAACTGTACCAGTACATTCTTTCAACTGTGCATCTACATTCGCCATTTCTCTCTCTCTCACACACACACACACACCCTTACTCCAACCGAATGGAGCCACAGCTTCTGAAATTAATTACTTTGCTCGATTATTATCCGTAACTGAGCCAAATCACCACCTTTGTAGAGGCCAATCATATTCTCGTCCACTGCATCATTTTACTTGATACACCATACTTACATTTTTGGTGACGTTTGGAATTAAGCCAGTTCCAGCACAGGACGATATTGGGCCCACTGCTGGTTCTCTGAAAGAGCTGTCAGATGTGCCATTAAAATTGTTGCTCTCAGGCAGCCAAGGGTTCTTGCAGTAGATCCTCTTTATTGCATTTACAGTAAATTGATCTCATACAGTCATAGAGTCATATTGAGTAGAAACAGACACTTTATCCAATCAGTCCATGCCAATCTTAATCTCAAACTAAACTAGTCCCACCTGCCTGTGCATAGCCCATATCGCTACAAATATTTCTTATTGATATACTTATCTAAATGTCTTTTAAACACTGTAAATGTACCCCGCATCCACCACTTCCTCAGGAAGTTCACTGCACACACGAATTACTCTCTGTGTAAAAAAAAATTGCTTCTCAGGTCTTTTTAAAATCTTTCTCCTCAAACCTTAACAATATGCCCTCTACTCTTGAAACTCCCCACTCTCGGGAAAAGACACCTGCCATTCACCTTATCTATATCTCTCATTATTTTATAAACCTCTATAAGGTCACCTTTCAACTTCCTAATATCCAGTGAAAAAAGTCTCTTATCTTCAAATTCTTCACAAATTATGAAAACTACCCAACATCAGACACTCATGTGGATCCTGAAAACTAATGCAGATTAGCATTACAAAAAGGAGGGAATTTTACATGAGTGAAGTGGGTGTGGCAGGGTTCCTCAGTACTGACTTAAGAACATTACTGTAGTGATTTCTAGCAGAAATTGTGTTATTTAGCAACAAAATTATAGCTTTATACTGGGAAATGACTGGGGAAATGACTGGGAAATGTCTTCAAATTCACTGGATTTTCTACAAATTTTGTCAGTGAACATCAGCTTGTGTAAGCTAAAATAGGTTGGAAAAATATATGAACAATGGTTCAATCAGCAAGCTTTTAAAGATTCCAATCATCCAAAATGAAGTTTGTGTTCGGGAGTACCCACACCCTTTAGTTCTTGTACAGTCATTTCAGTCGGTGTTCAACCATAGTAATAAGTTTTATTCTGAAAATATTAGCAACAGGAATACAAAGAAATTGTAACTAAGTACTTCCACAGATCACAAAATGATATCGTCACCTTCATTATTGTAGGCAAGTAAAATGCTTATTCATCTTTAACAAAATGTATATCAATAATTACAACTAAAATAAAACAAAGAACTATGGATGCTGGAGATCTGACACCAGCAAAAATGGGAATTGCTGGAAAAACTCAACAGGTTTGGCTGCATCTGTGGAGGGAAAGCAGAGTCAATGCTTTGAGTTCAATAACTGGATCAAAACGTTGACCATTTTCTCTGCTCAGATGCTGCTTGACCTGCTGAGTTTCTCCAGCAATTTGTTACAAGCAGCATTTGAAATCCCAAACAGATGTTAGAGAAATTCCAGTGAGATTAAACTGGAGGTCAAATGATTGGTTTTGTAGACTATAATGTGGCAGTGATCACAAAGATGAATTTTTAAAGTGAATAGGAGAAACATACTGACTGAGAAAGGGAGGCTGACCCCAAACAGAAATTACTGAGATGGAGGACACTGCTCTTAGACAGATTGCACTGTAAGGGTAGGGATGGATAGTCTGATACCAAACTGAAGTTACTGAGGCCCAGAAAAATGGCCAAGGGATAGTTAGCTTGACATGACTCAATTATACCTAGCAGTGAACTGAGTCAGCAATTTATCTCTTTTACTTCTCACAAAAGTATTCATTAGGTACTTCTTCTGTGTAACAGATATGACAACTTGAATGACCCCTTTTCAATGCACAATTTGGGGATAGAGTTGCTAATCAAATCTTAATGAATAAATTATCATTCATCACTGTTTGCTAATCAAACTACAGCATTAGAATCTTAATTCAAAATACCAAAGACTGGGTATATGTTTCCAAATCTCTTCAAACTTACAATTGTAGAAACTAAGGTCGTTGATAACAAAGCAAGATGCATGCAAAATCGCTGCAGAAAAATGTCAATAAATCTTGCCTCTGTATTTTAAACTGTGATCTTTTTATCTACTGAGAGAAGGCCTACTGTTGAAAGCCCTACACTTGCTGTCAATCTAAGCACTGCATCAGGAAAAAAAAGCATCATCAAAGTTTACCTTTATGGTTTACATACACCATTGCACAGATTTGCATGTGTAAAATAAACAAACAATCCTTAACAGCTGGACTGCTGTGAATTGGCTCTTCGGCTAGTTGATTCCTTGGCGTACTTATTTGCGGAAGAGTTGTGCAGTTGTTGAAAGAGTTTTGCAATCCCAGAGATCATAAAATTATTCTGGATTCTACGAGCAGCAAACGCGTACAGAATGGGATTGATGCAGCTGTTAGACACCGCCAGAGCTCCAACCAAGTTCTCGATTTTCTCAGCGAGCTGTAGCAACATCTTGGAGGCTTCTGGGCTCGAGCTCTTCGAGAGTGCTGAGGAGATGATGAACAGGTTCCTGATGTGATAGGGCAGCCAGCAAACTGCAAACGCTATTGTGACCCTTATGGTCACGTTGACCGACTTGCTTTTGCCTTGAAAAGTCATCCTGTCGATGCGTTTTGCAACCAGCGCATTGCAGACCGACAATGTGAGAAACGGAATGGCAAAACCCACTAAAGTCTCGAACAAAAGGAGCCCTTCCTGTTGCTGAGAACTGTCCTGCAACTGTGAACAGTGGGGAGTTTCAGCTTGCGCTGCTCTGCGTTCTGTAAGGACAGGAACGGCCAGGAGAAACGATATAGCCCAGACCATGATGATGGCGTTCCTTACTAGACCATGTCTCCAACACTTCTGAGCAGTGAATGGGTACAGTACAGCCACTAACCGCTCAATGCTCATCACCATAATGAAGAACACACTGGCGAACATGGTGCTGTGGACCAGGTACAACAGACCGGTGCAGAAAGATGCTCCAAAAACCCACCTATCGCCGTATGAGTAAATCCAAAACGGTAAGGTGATGAGGACTGAGAAATCTGCAACAGCCAGGTTCAGTATCAAAATGACGGTGGGAAAACGCTGCTTCATGGTGCACAGAATAATCCAGATCACCATCCCATTCCCTAACAGGCCGATGAGGAATATGAGTGTGAAGGCAACACAGATGACGGCTTGATGCAAAGCCACGGCCGCTGTGGTAGAGTTGGTCACATCCATTGACAGAACAGCTTCAGCTTCTGACGCCTTGCTGCGAACTGGCCTCAAATTGTCTTCGAAGTGTGAATTGTACCCGGAATGAGAAACTTGTCAAAAACAAAAGATGTGAAATCTAACACAACTGATGGTTGATTGACCACAATCCAAACTTCATTGGCAGTTAAAAATAAACTCCAATGGCCCTCAGTGTTGCTACTTATAGACTTATAGACTTGCCATCAGGAACTGAGAGCAAATGTAAGGTTGTGTTTCTTGCTCCCCACTGTTCTGCTGACCTACTCCCTGTTGTTCTTGAACCACCTGGCTGCAGATTTTGGGGATTCTGAAGTTGGGCAGTATGGCAGCACAGTAGTTAGCACTGCTGCCTCCCAGTACCAGGCACCTGGCTTCAATTCCCACCTGTGGGTGACTGTGTGAAGTTTGCATGTTCTTCCTGTGTCTATGTGGGTTTCCTTCCACAGTCATAAAGATATGCAGGTTAGGTGGATTGATCATGTGAAATTGCCTTATTATGCATGTGAAATGCAGGGATAGGGCAGGGTGCTCTTTAGAGGGGCCGTGTGGACTTGACGGGCTAAATGGCCTACTTCCACACTGTAGGGATTCTGTAAAAAGGCAGAGAATAAGATTGTAGTGAGCTGAGATGTGGGAAAGTTAGAGTATATGTTAAACTATACTTGTAAACCAGCTTGTAATTCAGAACATTGGGTGAGGAGGAAATGAAATTTGTGAAAAATGATTACATCAGTATGTGCTACATTTTCAAATGTTTCAAAAAGAATTGACAGAATGACTATAAATGGGCACATCCTCAGTCACAGCATTTCCAATAATCTAATCACCATATCTTCTGTACAAAGCCAAATGTACAACAATGTGTCTGTACCTTTCTGGGAAGGTTGGTATGTCAATGAATGTCATCGTCCTGATTGGCCATGTGGGAAACTGAAAGATTTTGAGGGTGGGTGTTTGTGTGTGTGTGCGCGCGCGCAGTTGGGCATTATAGTAACATTTGTAGTGTGAGAGTGGGGTAAAACTCTGAATGAGTGATGATTGATATTTCAAAACACATGATAAAAATACAATCCAATTACTCCCATAGGATCCCATTATAAAACTTGAACACCAGGGAGAATTCCCTCTCCGTCCCACCTATGGTTGACTTGCTATGGCTTCAATTCCCGATCATGAAAATCCAATGGCCTCATCCTTACTTCATAATATAACTGAGTTTAGATGTTCTCAATGCATTTTCGGCACCGCATGATGTTGAACTCAAATTCCATTTGCACTGCCTCCGTGCCCGTTTCTTTGGAGAGGAGTCTTCGCCCTGTCCCACTGAGCCCTTCTCTGCCTCCATCACTTTCCCTCCACCTGGACTCCTTCCTCTCACCTTTGGTCTGCACTTGACCCGTTCATTGAGGACAGTTGATGTGACATTAGTCACTTCAATTTCTGCCACCATGGTCAACAGGGCCCTCAGCCAGATCTGACCCATTTCCCGCATTTCTGCCCTCACCCCTTCTCTTCCCTTCCAGTGATCAGGGAATGGATAACAAGAGGAACAAGATGTTAGGATGAAGGGCTAATCATTTAGGACTGAGACAAGGCAAAATTACTTAGAGTCATAGCACTGTACAGCATGGAAACAGACCTTTCAGTCCAACTCGTCCAGATATCCTAACCTAATCTAATCCCATTTGCCAGCATTTGGCCCATACCCCTCTGAACCATTCCTATTCACATCCCCATCCTGATGTCTTTTCAATGTTGTAATTGTACAACACTTCCTCTGGCAGCTTATTCCATACATGTACCACCCTCTGTGTGAAAAAGAAGCCCCAAGATCCCTTTTATATCTTACCTCTCTTACCCTAAACCCATGCCCTCTAGTTCTGGACTCCCTCACCTCAGGGAAAAGACCTTATCTCTTTACCTGATCCATGTCCCTCATGATTTTATAAACCTCTATAAGGTCACCCCTTTGCCTCCAACACTCCAGGTTAGCCACATCCTATTCAGTCTCTCCCTGTAACTCAAGCCCTCCAACCCTGGCAACATTGTTATATATCCTTTCTGAACCTCTTCAAGTTTCACAACATCCTTCCAATAGAAGGGAGACCCGAATTGATTGCAATATTCCAAAAGTGGCTTCACCAATGTCCTGTACAGCCGCAACATATCCTCTCTACTCCTATATTTAATGTGGTGATCAAAAAAGGCAAGTGTACAAAATGTCTTCTTCCCTACACTGTCTACCTGAAACTCCACTTTCAAGGAACAATGAACCTGAACTCCAAGGTTTCTTTGCTTAGCAACACACCCCAGGACTTTACCAATGAGTGTATAAGTCCTGAACTGATTTACCCCACCAAAATGTAGCGCCTTATATTTATCTAGTTTAAACTGCAGCTGCCACTCCTCAACCTATATGGTCAAGATTCCTTTGCACTTTGAGGTAACCTTCTTCGCTGTCCACTACACCTCCAATTTTGGTGTCATCTGCAAATTTACTAACCATACCTCCTATGTTCACATCCAAATCATTTATATAAGTGACAAAAGGCAGTGGACCCATCACTAAACCCTGCGGCACACCGCTGGTCACAGGCCTCCAGTCCAAAAAGTAACCCTCTACCACCACCCTCTATCTCCTACCATCTAGACAATTTTGTATCCAAATAGCTAGTTCTCCCAGTATTCTATGTGATCTAACCTTGTTAACCAGTCTAACATGCAGAACCTTGTTAATGCCTTACTGACATCCAAATAGACAACATCTACCATTCATCAATAATCTTTGTCACTTCTTCAAAAAAACTCAATCAAGTTAGTGATTCACTCAAAGGGCTGTGGATATCTGTGTAGAGTTTGCACATCCTCCCCATGTCTGCGTGGATTTCCTCTGGATGCTCTGGTTTCCTCCCACAATCCAAAGATGTGCAGTTAGGTGAATTGGCCATGCTAAATTACGTGTAGTGTTCGGTGCATTAGTCAGAGGGAAATGGATGTGGGTGGGTTACTCTTCGGAAGGTTGGTGTGGACTTGTTGGGCTGAAGGGCCTACTTCCACACTGTAGGGAATCTAATATAATATATGAAATAATTGAATACATTTAGGACTGAGTTGGATCCTATTTTTAGTCTCCCAGGAAATCATATCATAAAGGGAGCAGACAAAAAGGTTCAGTTCTTTTTATTCACTTAAGGGACATGCATGTCACTGGCTGGTTGGTGCCCTTAGCTAGTGGCACGCATGTCCCTTAAATGAATAAAAAGAACTGAACCTTTTTGTCTGCTCCCTTGATGATATGATTCCCTGAGAGACTAAAAATCGGATCCAAGTTACAGGCCACCCCCATGTTCCCTTGAGAAGATGGTGGTAAACTTCTCGAACCACTGTTGTCCATGTACTGAAGGTGGGGCCACAGTGCTGAGAGGGAGCAATTTTGACCCAGGGACGCTGAAGGAATGATGCTATTTTTCCCAGTCAGGATGGTGAGTGGTTTGCAGTGAAACTAATGGGAGGTGGTGTTCTTGAAGCCCAAGATCACTGATAATTGTACTAAAGATGGCACATGCTTGGTAGGTCATGTAGTTACTCCTACTCCTATCTCTTGTAATGTTATCTCACAAATTAATGTGTGTCTTTTCCAGAATTTTACATTTGAATTACTCTAATCAGGCTATTGCCTCAATATGGTATCTGAAGGACTCGTAGCAAAGTCCCACATGGCAGGCTATGTGAATGATAGAGGTAAACTCTTCTTCATCAGAGTTGACTTGTCTGCAGCCTTTAACACGGTTGGTCAAATCCTTCTCTAAACTCTCTGTCCTGTTGGGTCAGCAGCTTTTGGTTTCATATCATTTTACCTATCAACTTGGAGCCAGTAATTCAGCTGAAATAGCTTATTTTCCAGTTCTAGCAACAGTTCTCCGATGCTCCCCCAAGGATTGATTCCTGGCCCTTCCTATTTGTCATTGCACTTTGAAACAGCATCCAAAAACAGAGGAACAGTTTCCAATTTTACTTCACACTCAGCTCTACATCACCATCGGCTAATTTGACTCATCCACCATCCGACGTTTTCAGACAGCTAATCCAACTCAAGTACTGGGTTACTGGAAACACTGACATTTCCTCCAATTAAATATTGCAAAGACTGAAAGCTTGACTTTGGTCCCCTTCACTAAATCCACTCCCTGGCCACTGTCTTCACCCTTCCCCTTGACGCCTGCCTGAGACTGAACCAATATTTCTATGATGTTTGGCACCACATTTGGCCTCAGGATGAGTTTCCAACCACATATTTATGCTCTTCTCCCACCTTTATAACTTCACCTGGTTCCACTCTGCCTCACCGTCACAGCCACTGAAACCCTCATCCATGCCTCTGTTACTTGTCTATTCTAACACCTATTCTGACAGATATTGCATTTTGGCAAAACAAACAAGGTCAGGACTTAAACAATTAAAAGTAAGGCCTTGGCTAATGTTGTGGAACAGAGAGACCTAGGAGTTCAGGTACATAATTCTTTGAAGTTTGCATCAGGGTGGTTAAGAAGGCATTGAACATGTGCCTTCATTGCTCAGACTTTTGAGTATAGGAGTTGGGACGTCATGTTGAGGTTGTACAGGACATTGGTGAGGCCTCTTCTAGATTATAGTGTCCTGTTCTGGTCACCCTATTATAGGAAGAATATTATTAAGCTGAAGCCGGTTCAGAAGAAGTTTACCAAGATGTTGTCAGGTCTGGAGGGTTTGAGCTATTAGGAAGGCTGGATCGACTGGGACTTTTTTCACTGGAGCATGGGAGGTTGAGGGGTGACCTTGTAAAGATTTATAAAATCAGGAGGGGTAAAAATAAGGTCTCTTTTCCCTTGGGTGGGAGATTTCAAGATTAGGGGGCATATGTTTAAGGTGAAAGGAGAAAGATTTTAAAAAGGCATGAGAGATATTCTTTTTACACAGAGTGGATCATGTGTGGAATGAACTTCCAACAGAAATGGTGGAGGCTGGTACAGTTATAACAATTAAAAGACATTTGGATAAGCACATGAACAAGAAATGTTTGGAGGTATATGGGCCAAGTGCAGGCAAGTGGGACAGTTTAGTTTGGGATAATGATCAGCATGGATAATTTGGACTGAAGGGTCTGTTTCTGTGCTCTATGACATATCCTCCTAGCTGGCTTCCCAAATTTCCTGTAAATTTGATGTTCCTCAAAGCATTGCAGATCTTATTCTAACTCGTGCCAAGCTCATTCTTATTGTAGAAATGTGAGTGAACATTAGCTGGCTTGGTGAGAGAGGACATGCTGCTGCAGCATTACAGAGTGGGGCTCCAGCTCCATGGGAAGTGACATCACCATGACATAGCTCCATTTGCACAAGCTCAGTAGCTATCCTCAGGGTAAAGTTGTTCCTTTATGCACATGTCTTCCTGTGTTCATTGCCCAACACTGACACCTAGTAAAGCAATATACTTACGTTAAAATTCTCGCCCTTGTTTCCAAATCTCCCCTCCCTACTTTGACATTCTCTGCTTATGCCTCTCTATCTTGCTTTGCACTTTTTAAGACTGTCCTTGAAACCTAAACATTTCCGATCTAACCTAATTTCCCCTTGTATGATTAGCTGTCAAATGCTGTTAATAACGCTTTTGCAAAGCATCTTGGTACATGTTAGCATGCAGCAGCACAAAATCAATGCAAGATGGTGTTGTTTGTTTAAAGTAATAAATGGGCAGCATGGTGGCTCAGCACTGCTGCCTCACAGCACTCCAGGGACTCGGATTCGATTCCAGCCTTGGGCAAATGTATGTGTGGAGTTTGCACATTCTCCTCGTGTCTGTGTGGGGTTTCCCTCAAAGTCCAAAGATGTACAGGTTAGGTGGATTGGCCATGCTAAATCACCCATACTGTCCAGTCATGTGCATGCTAGGTGGGTTAGCCATGGGAAATGCAGGGTTACAGGGATAGGGCAAGGGGGGAGCGGGTCTGGGTAGGATGTTAGTCGGAGGGTTAATGTTGACTCGATGGGCTAAATGGCCTGCTTTCCCACTGTAGACATTCTATGATTCAATGAAATAGTCAAGGTCCACATTTCCAAAGTGTTTGCTGCAAATGTTGTTGAATAACGCAGAGAAGAGAGCTTGGCCCATGTTTGTTGTAAAATGCAAAAACAAATCATTTGGATTTAACTTGCAGGTTTAGGAGGTAAATCCATCACATTGATCAGTTAGCTTTGTATAGATACCAAGTAAAATACCTAGCTGCATCACTGGTAGATCGCAGAATGCTAACTGCATCATAGTATTATGGAGCAGACAAAGAGACCATTCAATCTTGGGACGACACTGGTAAAATTATGTAATTAATCTCAAATTCCTCCTCCTTCCCTATGGTCCTGCATTTTTCTTCTCCTTTTATTTATCTGTCTAATTCTCTTTTGAAAGTTCCAGTTCAGGCAGTACCTTGCACATTACAACAATTCAGTGTATTTAAAAAGGATTCCTCATCATGCCTCAGGGTCTTTAGTGATCCCATTAAACCAGTTCTTCTACTACTGGAGAGTTTCTCCTTATGTACTCTCGCAAAATCATTCATGTCTGTGAACATATTGGCCAAGTCTCCTCTCAATTTTCCCTGCTCTTAGGAAAATAATCCCAGCTTTTCCAGTTTTACCATAAGAAGCTGAAGTCCCTCAACCTTTATTCATGTCTAGTAAATCTCTTCTGTGGCCTCTCTGCAGTCCTGAGATCCTTTTTCAAATATAGACTTTAACAACCTTCTAGCTGAGATCTAAGCAATGTTTTGTAAAAGCAACTACTTTGCTTTTCTACCCTATTTCTCTAACAAACTAAGACCTCCATATACTGTCCTGCCACCTTTTTGTTCATGCATGTTAGTAAATTCCTACTTCAGAGGAGAATGTTCTTTTGACAAATGCCTTCGGGGTCAAATAAAAATTAAACATGGATACTGTATATTCCAGCTTTAAGAAGGCCTATGACAAAGTTCTTTCTCAAAGACAAAGGAAACAAAATCTCACCTTTACTAGAAGCACACTAGCTTTCAGAGGTCCTGATGAGGGAGCGTCGCTCCGAAAGCTAGTGTGCTTCCAATAAAACCTGTTGGACTATAACTTGGTGTTGTGTGATTTTTAACTTCGTACACCCCAGTCCAACACCGGCATCTCCAAGTCATTACCTTTATTTAGCAGCTTGTCACATCGTTTGGAATCCCATAATGTTTCATAGCCAATAGTCTACTTATCAAGTGTTTCTTACATGAGCAAACACAGCAGCATATCTCTGCACAGCAAGTTTTCATTGCTTTTGATGTTGTTGACTGAGATAGAGAGAAGTTGACCTGAATCAATAAGTGAACTGAGTCCATGAATAGAGGTAGAATGTTGGTCTATTGAATATGATAAAAATATGAAGTGGAGAATATACATGAAAATCATAAGACGGGAGAGGAAGTATCAGTCAGGTCTGCAGAAAGACAGAAGTCCTTCAGGTTCACAGATAACACACTGTTGTCAAAAGTGAGAGATAGCAATGTTACTGAACACCACCAGGCCCAAAAAAGATAATCATGAAACTTTATCCAGCACTTGTTGTTAGTGCCAAAAGGCAGAGATGACATTCTATAGTTAGCTAGAGATCTATACCATCAGCGTGAATTTCCTTTGGGCTAGAACAAATTTGAGATTCTACATAATCCAGACAAAGAACGTTTTTTTTTCTGTCTTCTATACTTTGTTCAAATTAATTCACAAACAGCTATGACATCTTCCTGTAGCTCTGGGTAGAAGGAGACAGAATTGAGAACCACATTTATTTTCCTCTTCCACAGTTTTGAATTTTGTGACGGACTTAAACCACAACATCAGAATTCAGTCTGGCAAGGAACTCTGAATTATTGCCTGATACTTTTATGTCATCTTTTCTAGCATAATCCTAATAGAGGGCGAGAGTTCTTTCAATACAAGTTCGGGAACACAAAACGCCAATCTAGGCCTATTGGATTGAATAGTCTGTTTCTAAGCCGTAATTGACTTTGACGATTTAAAAATATTTTGTAACCTGGTGCAGTTTTAACAGAAAAAATGTGTTTATCACAAAATTAAACATTTTTAATAAGGCTGTTTAATCCATCAACTGTAAGTAAACTCATTTTAATAACTGAAAATGACTTTTAAGTAATTTAAATGAACCATTTACAGGTTCCATTAGTGTGCAGTGTTCCTGTGCAGATTAAAATATGTTTTTGATATGTGAAACTTTCAAAACATGCGCTTTAGTATCTTTGCACATAAACTAGATACACTAGATGAAGATACATTGGGAGGAGTGACACATAAGGGCACAGCGAAGGAAGAAAGTACACGGGAGTGGAGATTCTCCGAACGAGAGATACATAAAAAGTGATTCACAAATACCTTGAAACATTGATGATTCATAGCACAGAGGAGGCCATTCAATCTGTTCTGGCTGAAAAAGAGTGATCTAGACGTATCCCTATACCAACTCTTGGACCACAGCTAAAAAGGTTACAGCACTTCAAGTGCAAATCCAAATATTTTTTAATGGAATGAGGGTTTCTACCCCAACTAGCCAGTCAGGCAGGGAGTTCCTGCTCTTTTTAATCTCTGGGGGAACAACACTGTCCTCAACTCTCTTTTAATCTTTTGCCCAATTGCTTTAAATCTACTTGATATAAACTGTGAGGTTTGTATGTCTGTGTTTTTACTGTAAACATGGATGTCTGGTTTTTGAGTTAGGAATCAGTGGGCTTTCTGTAGCCTGAATCTTATACTTTTCAGCGAAGTCTGATTAACTTGGAGGTGCCTGGACGGTTTTTCACCACAGGGCCAGGCGTTTTCCTATCTTACCAAACTGATCATTAATTACATGCACATCCCTCCCATCTGATTCTGTCCATATCTTGCCACACATACCTCCCAGAACCACTTGCCAATTGGTGACTATTCACCGAAACATTGATATTCCTCGCATTCACTACATCTTCAAAGTTCATTGTGCGTCCAGGCCAGCACTGGCTTGTGGGAGTTGTCTTCCTCGGTCAAGCTTGGAATTGGAACGTGTCGGAGAAGGGGAAGATGGCAGGGATCTGGAAGTGCTGGTGAACAAGATGGGCCAGAGAGAGTGATATGTTCGCAGAGGACCAGTAGAGGACGTCACTTCATCACAGCCTGCCAGCCTGATCTGAGGTGCTGCCTCTAGTGCATAGAGCAATGGCCAGCAATGCAGAAAGAAGCACAGTGACCTCCCGCATTCTGTCAGGGTAGGTGCCACTCTCTTCCCTCTGCCACCTCACACTCACTTTATCAGTGTCAATGCACTCTCCTCCCACCTAAGCTTACACTCTGCCACACACATTACTGCAGGGTATACCTTCTGTCACTCCCCCTGAAAGCTCCCACACCACCATCTGCATACCCTCTGTACTTTGGTACACCACACCACCTTTCACCCACATGCACCAACACCAGTACCACCCAATCATTCCCCCTCCCCCTTGATGACAGGGCAGAAAAAGCCCCTGTGGATGGAGGGATGTCTGATATCAGTATGCACACCCCTTACAAGCACAGAAACCTGGTCCTCACATGCGAATCCTGGGAATATTCCTGCAGTGAAGCTGAAACTTTGATGTTCTGTCAAGCTCTTCATCCCACTGCAACTCTCACAGTAACCCCACTATCAGGGTCATTCTTTACCCATCACTTCTAGCCACTGGCCACAGCACCTTCCCTCCCTTTGCCTCCTGCAGGTACCAGCAGATTATCCATCCCCTCTGTGGAGAAATGGCTGCTCCCCCCACCCCACCCACCGAAGCCCCCTCCTGGATCTCGGAGGTTGAGAGCACTGAGCCCTCAGGAGGAAGAATTGACACAGTTGCCTCCTGTACCCTCCCACCCCAGCTCAGATACTGACCCCTCAGGGGGCAATGTTAGGCTTTGAGGGTGTGAGAGTGCAGCCTGGTGAGCATCTCCCTGTGACAGCTGCATGGTTGCTGAGGGAGAAACAGCCCTGGCCGCTGGCACTCGGGGGACACCCAGAGACTAGATACTTCTTCAGCCCCAGCTCCTGAAGACTAACCTGGTGAAATTCTGTCCCACAGTAATGACCGCACTTGCCCCTTCCCCTTACCCTACATTACTATGGAGGAACCTGACAAACTGACAATGGCCCACCCCTTTGACCAACACGATTGGACAGCTCCTTATTAGATGTTGCCTCCATTTGTATCTGGTATCTGTACAACTCCCTGACTGTGTTGGATACAGGCATTCTGTTGTTTTGGATGCTGTACCAGGAGTGTATATGGAGTACAATACCAAAGCTGTTTTCAATTTATAAAATAATGTTTTGGAATTCACATACTTTTACTATCTGTTTAAATGTTGTTTGCATTTGTATTATAAGTCAGATAGTTTGGTTTATTATATTTATCTTATTTTCTCTTATTACTAAACTTCAATTTTATTGTAAAAACAAAGTCTTTGGTATTGTATGTTTATGTTTCAGCAAGAGAGTACTTTATTAAAACTAAAACAAATCAAAATACTGTATGATCTATGGAGCCAGGTTTGACTCTGGGGTCTAACCTGTCCAGTAATAACAGCAGCTGGGATCAAAACAAGTGGAGGCTTTTGATGAGATTTTTGAGGGACCTGTGTCTCTCTTGTTAAGATATAAGCTGTGGAATGATTCTAGGGATAAGTCGGCTGTGTTGTGATGAAGGTTAATGCATGATTCTTTTTCAAAAATCATAAATTCTAATTAATAATTTGTGAATTTGTGTGCACAGGGGTGGAGCTAATTTGTCAGTGGGGTCAAGAGATTTTTCTACTTCCAGGTCAACTACAATTTGAAGTCAATAGTACAGGAAACTAAAATTTTTATGTTTACGCTTTAATTGTTTAGTTTTCATGTGGCAGCAGAACGCAGTCTTGGATCGGAGCTCAGTCCCGAATGGAGGATGTTGTTAATGCTGCTGACAATCTATGTGACCACATCTGCAGAAAGTGCCACCTATTTGACTAACTTGGGCATTGGGATTTGGAGTGTCAACTGGAAACAAGGCAATGCACCCATGGAGCCGAGAGTTCTGTGGATAGCAGACTTTTAGACACAGACACTCCACATCTTAAGGAGGAAAGAAATAAGTGACTGTTAGTCAGAAGAAGGGAGGCAAGAGTGTAGTCGGTAAACCCCCAGGGGGCACTCAAAAAACAGCTTTTCTGTGTTGAAACCAGTGAGAGTGACAGATCCTCCAGGGAACATGGACAGGTACACAGGAATGAGGAGGGAGGTGCAGTAATAATGGTAGGAGACTCACTAGTGAGGGATACAGACAGGTGTTTCTGTGGCTGTAGATGTGACTCCAGGCTGGTGTGTTGCCTTCCTGGAGCCAACAGCAAAGATACCATTGAAACAGCCTCTGAGCATTCTGAAGGGAGAGAGCAAACAGTCAGAGATTGTGTTGGTTCCACTGCTCGAGGTATAAAATGGATAGTGCTCTGCAACAAGAATTTAGGGAGATAGTAGCAGATTAAAAAGTGGGAAATCCAAGGTGTAATTTATGGATCAATGACTTCAGCAGAAAATGCAGGTGAAAAAGACATTAGAGACCACAAAAGCAACCAGCGAAGATGCTCAAGGAGCTCATTTGGTTTACTGAAGATAGTATGAATTTCAGGGATACTTTTGAAGATTGGCAGAGACAAATCTGTATAAATGGCATGTGGTGCACACCTCACCTCAATGCTAATGTTGAAAGAAGGACAAGATGTTCAGGCAGGGTGTGCCTGGAAGAAGCAGCTGCAGAGCTTGATGGGTGATTCCATAACAGGGATGCCCAGCTCTGCTCCAGGGGCTGAGACTGAGGGGGTAGATGCAACAGAATGTGCCCCCCTCACATTCATTTCAAGGAAGTGTGAATGAAATGCCGCCTCCTGACTGGCAGGGAAGGCAACTATAAGACCATAAGGCATAGGAGCAAGAATTAGGCCATTCAGCACATTGAGTCAGCTCTGCCATTCAATCATGGTGGATAGGTTTCTCATCCCCATTCTCCTGCTTTCTCCCTGTAAACCTTGATCTCCTTTACAATCAAGAACCTATCCATCTCCATCTTAAATATACTCAATAAAAACCAGAGTGAGGCAGAGAAGAAAGTCATAGAGTCATAGAGATATACAGCACAGAAACAGACCCATTGGTCCAACTCGTCCATGCCAGCCAGATATCCTAACCTAATCCAGTTCCATTTGCCAACACTTAGCCCATATCCATCTAAAACCTTCCTATTCATATACCCATCCAGATGCCTTTTAAATGCTGTCATTGTACCAGCCTCCACCACTTCCTCCAGCAGCTCATTCCATATGCGCACCACCCTCTGTGTGAAAAAATTGCCCCAAGGTCCCTTTTAAATTTTTCCCCTCTCACCCTAAACCTATGCCCTCTAGTTCTGGAATTCTCCACCCCAGGGAAAAGACCTTGTCCATTTATCCATCCATGCCCCTCAGGACAGGTCCTCCTACAGAATGTGGTGTCTCTGAAACATGAGGGAGGCCACGAACATGGTCGGTCAACTCCAGGACTGCATCAGCCAGCTGTAGGATCGCAATTGGCCAATCCGAGAGCAACCCCTGAACTGCACACAGTGGAACATATTTGTTTTCACACAGAGGGTGGTGCATATATGGAATGAGCTAACAGAGGAAACGGTGGAGGCTGGTACAATGACAGCATTTAAAGGCATCTGGATGGGTATATGAATAGGAAGGTTTTAGATGGATATGGGCTAAGTGTTGGCAAATGGAACTGGATTAATGCAATTTCTTGTTTCAGATCTGAGCGTATCATCTGGGTAAAAGGAGAATGAAGAGCTTTCTCGTTTTGTTTTCATTGCAATGACCTCCACAGAGCAGCTAAGCCAAGGTCACATAAGTCCAGACCTATCCAAATCATTGAAGATGAGCAAGACCCCTGCACTGCCATTGGCTGGTACAGGTAGAGAGCCCAGTGCAGACACCGCGATATACCCATCAGAGGGAAAGTAACTAATCTCACGTTGCACCAGGTTGTTGTTCCTAAAACACTCTAGTGTGATATAGATGGAATGTTTAAGATAGGATTTTCTCTGTGGTCATTCAGTTCTAAAGCATGTCATTTATATGAGTGTAGTGCAATTTTTGAGAATCAAAAATTTGTGTCAAGTACAAACCACCTCTCAACACCCCACAAGCCAGAAAAATATCAAAACAGAACGTCTGCAGAATGTTACGAGAAATTATTAATGATGCTCACAACTGACTCCCCAAATACAAATGGGAAATTCTGCATCAAAAAGCTCTGCACACCAACACGACTGACCAGGAATGGACAAGCACGTCAGAATGAGCCATCAGCATCAAACAACAACAGACCAAGGCAAAGAAAGAATCTACCTCTACAAGAAAAACTGGACAAGGTCACACAAAAGAACACAGACAATTCAGAAGCTTGGATTCAGAACCTGTTAGACTGACCACTCAGAGACACAGAAAAAGCTGCCCTAGTAAGAGGGATGAAGTACAACTACAGAGACACAGACAAAAAGGACTTCCTAGCAGCATTAGAATCAACCCTGAAAGACAACAGACTTACTGAATGAATCCAGCAGGCCATTAGACAGGCAGTAGCACTAACACGAAGCAGAAAAAAATAAGGGAACACCCCCA
The DNA here is from genome assembly GCF_004010195.1 of Chiloscyllium plagiosum. NCBI lineage: Eukaryota > Metazoa > Chordata > Chondrichthyes > Orectolobiformes > Hemiscylliidae > Chiloscyllium > Chiloscyllium plagiosum. The sequence goes on from NC_057726.1 coordinate 50,378,418, forward strand.
ACACACAGGAAAGGAAAGCTCTAGAAGGATTCAGAAAAAGACAGAAATATTGGAATCATACTGGCAGACAAAGGGCGCATGACCGTCATCCTGAACAGGACACAGTACAGAGGAACCTTGATTAACCCAATATCAATTTTCCGAATATCAGATCATCCAAAGGGGATCTCAAGGTCCTGATAGAAACATTATATCAAAGAGCTGTTTCAACCCTGATCGCATCTTTTGTTTTACAGGTACAATGATTAAAAATGAACTCGGCTCACTGAAATGCTGCCGAGAACATTCTGAACTGATGGGACCCAGGCAGCGTCTCCAAATGACTGACCTCCCACCCTCTCTCTCTTCCTCCCCCACACTTTCCCTGGAGTTACACACAAGGGTGAACCCTAAACCCCCTTCCCCAGTTAATCTCTCCAATATTGTCCTTTACAGGGCAAAGGTGGAACCTGTCAAAAAGTTGTTTGTGTGTGTGCGTGCACGTGTGCTATTTGGAAACTTAACCTACAAAGGCAGCAGCAGTCTTACTGTTGGTGTCAAGTCTGGCTACCCCATAGGGGTGGGGGAGGGCGGATGGGGGTGAGAGGGTGCTGTCAGATGGGGGAGGAAGCGGGGGCACAGACGGGGGTCAGATGGTGGGTGGGGATGTC
>NC_057726.1:50385063-50404479 GCF_004010195.1 Chiloscyllium plagiosum
CTCAGTTATCCCCACAATATTGTATCTGCCAATTTCCAAAAGAGCCTCAAGCTCATCCATTTTATGTCTAATGCTTCGTGCATTCATTTTTAGTATTTTTAATTTGTTACTGCTCTCACCCTTCCCATCAACCCTTATTTCACTCAACCTTACAGCATGATGCCTTTCCGAGTTTTCTGCCTCATTGATACAGTTGTCTTTCTTGACTTCTCTTGTTCTAACTTTCCCTTCAATTTCCTTTTTAAACATCCAGCTTGTCCCCTCCCCCCCGCTACTTAGTTTAAATGTAGCGGTGTTGCAGATTTCCAAAGAATGAAACCTGATGGGTCCAACACACCCCATTTCAATGGATTGCCTAAGGTACGCAAACCAGGGACCCCACTCAGACCCATAGTCTCACTACCTGGGACACCGACATACAGACTAGCAATGGAACTTCATCGTAAACTGAAACACCTAGTTGAAGACTCATGCCACTCCATCCGCTCCACCAAACAATTCTCGAACATCATCAAAGGCACCAAGAGAGAAGAGGACACAGTCATGGTCTCCTTCAATACAACGACTCTATTCAAATCAATTAACGTTAGCCTGGCCAAAGAAACACTGACCTCCCTACTAGATGAACCAAGGGCACAAACACCAGCCAGCACCAACTCATCAGGAATGTGGCTTGTGGGTCAGATCTGACAGATAAGTGAGAGGGGATGGGGTTGGGGGGAGGTAGCTGAGAAAGTGATAGGTGGATGAAGGTGAGGGAGAAGGTGATAGGTCAGAGGGGGGAGTGATGGACTGGGCCTGAGGACAGTGCCGAGTTGGCGGTTTGGGACTTGAATAGTGTCGGGGGAGGGGAAATGAGGAAGCTGTTGAGGTGATGAGGTTGTGGATGGTCTGGCAGTTGATGGTTTGATGTTGGGAGGGGAGGTCGTGATCAAGGGGGCAGTAGGAGGTGATGTCTGCAGGTTGGCACCTGGCTTCAGTGATGTAGAGGTCAGTGCACCACACTACAACTGCACCCCCTTCAACCTACTGCCCTCACAACATGCAGCCCTCCACTCCCTCCGCTCCAACCCCAACCTCACCATCAAACCCGCAGACAAGAGATTCAGTAGTAATGCGGCGCACTGACCTCTACACCACCGAAGCCAGATGCCAACCTGCAGACACGTCTTCCTATTGCCCCTTTGATCACAACCTCACCTCCCATCACCAAACCATCATCTGCCAGACCATCCACAACCTCATCACCTCTGGGGATCTCCATCCACAGCCTCCAACCTCATTGTCCATGAACCTTGTACTGCCCGATTCTACCTCCTTCCTAAGATTCACAAACCTGACTGCCCCACTCAAGCCATTGTCCCAGCCTGCGCCTGTCCCACCGAACTCATCTCTTCCTACCTCGACACCATCCTGCCCCCTCTTAGTCCAGGAACTCCCCACCTATGTTCGTGACACCACTCATGCCCTTCATCTGCTCCAAGATTTTTGTTTCACTGGACCCCAATGCCTTATCTTTACCATGGGCATCCAGTCCCCGTACACATTGATCCACAATGACAAAGGTCTTCAAGCTCTCCGTTTCTTCCTATCATGCCATCCTAACCAGTAACCTTTCACTGACCCCCTCATCCGGCTAGCTGAACTGCTCCTCACCCTCAAGAACTTCTCCTTCCAATCCTCCCACTTCCTCCAAACCAAACCAAAGGGATAGCCATGGGCACCCACACGGGACCCAGCTATGTCTGCCTATTTGTCAGATATGTGGAACAGTCCATCTTTTGCAGTTACACTGGCACCACCCCCCCACCTGTTCCTCCGATACATCGATGACTGTATTGGCGCTGCCTTGTGCCCCCACGAGGAGGTTGAACAGTTCATCAACTTCACCAACACCTTCCACTGAACTCAAATTCATCTGGACCATCTTGGCAACCTCCCTCCCCTTCCTGGACCAACACTGTCTCTGGTGACCAACTAACTACAGACATATACTACTAGCCCACCGACTCCCACAGCTACCTAGACTACACCTCCTCCCACCCTACCTCCTGTAAAAACGCCATTCCTTATTCCCAATTCTCTGCCTCTGCCACATCTGTTACCAGGATGACCAATTCTACCTCAGAAAGTCCCAGATGGCCTTGTCCTTTCACGATTGCAACTTCCCTTCCCACGTGGTTGACAATGCCCTCCAGCACATCTCCTCCACATCATGCATCACCATCCTTGAACTCCAACCCTCCCAACACAACAAGGACTGAACCCCCCCCACCCGCCCCCAGTCTTCAATTTCCACTCCACCAACCTCTGGATACAATGCAACATCCTCCGCCAGTTCCGCATCGTACCAGCAGAGATAAATTTCCCTCCCCCCCATCAGCGTTCTGAAAAGACCATTCCCTCCGCGATTCCCTCGTCAGGTCCACCCCTCCCCCACCAGCACACACCCCATTCCTGGCACCTTTCCCTGCCACTGCAGGAAGTACAAAGGCTGCGCCCACACCCTTCTCCTCACCTCTGTCCAAGGCCCCAAGGGATCCTTCCACATCCGTCAGAAATTCACTTGTACCTCTGCCAATGTCATCTACTGCATCTGTGGCATCCGGTGTGGTCTCGATCAGCAAACACATCAATTTGGACCCCATTTACTAACGTCTCAGAAACAGAACCGGAAATGATATCACCCACCACAACAGACATAAATATAAAGTAGGACAGAACACCAGCGCTTCACCAGAGGCTCACTGATGATGTTGCCTAGTATGGTGACGAAATGTCTGAGAACAAACCTACCAACTCAGTGAGCAAACTTACAATATGAATGTAGTCTCTAACTTCACACCACATTTACCTGCATGGACTTCAGAGGCAGAGAAACTGATATGTCTTTTTCCCCCCATGGACCACAGAGCCTGCCTGGTGCTCTACACAGCTCAGACTTGCTCCGTAACAGATCGATTCAGGGCAGAGTGTGTGTCACAAAAGTCCTTAGCCCATCCTGCACTTCCTCTCTTTTTATTATTTATTCACAGGAAGCGGGCATCACTGCTAGTCCAGTATTTATTGTCTATTCCTATTTACCCAGAGAACTGTTATGAGTCAACCACAATGCTGTGGGTTGGGAGTCACATGTAGGCCAGACCAGTTGAGGATGGCAGATTTCTGAGAATTGACAATGGCTTCATGGTCATCAGCAGATTTGGAATTCCAGATTTTTTTTTAAACTGCATTCAAACTTTAAACTGCTGAGTTTAAGCTCAGTTCAAATTTTAAACTACTGAGTTTAAGCTCAGATGCAAACAGCTTTTTTTACAAGCCCCACCCCAGAATGATATATCAGTGATGATTATGAAAAAGAACAGAGCAAGAGAAAATAAGCCTGTGTTGCAATGATGAGAGGGCAGGGTGTGATCATGCTGAGTTTAGTTGCTTGCCACAGAATCATTAAAAGCATCCCCTCTATGATTAGGCTGTGTACTTCTGTGATTTAGGCTTGTAATCAGATAGCTTTCAAATTCTTGAATGAGTACTGCAATTGGTGTTGGCTAGGCATCCTCATTTTTATCAGTCGGGGACAAACTCGCAGATTTAATTCCTGTCATTCAACCTGAGAAGATTTGCATAACTCATCTGGGCATGAGCCACCTACATTTCGCCCCACACATATATACTGCATGCTCACTGGCACCTTAATGCCACACCCCTGGCTGTTGCTGTGACCAGAATTGATGGTGCCATGTTGTCACAATCAGTGCTGGTGACATAACCAGTTTTACTGGCATCACAGCCAATACTGGTCTCAAATGCTACAGTACACAGGCGGTCCACTGGTGCCTGTAACCACTGGGTTTTCTCTCTGAAAAAAATCCATCTCCTGCTCCTGACAAATGCCCAACTATCAGCTTCTACAGGTGGCCAAAACATGAGCAATAAAAGGCTCCTGGTTTCAAATTTTCCTTTTGTAATCCAATTAGTTATGAACTGATAACAAAGCATTATGAGATACAAAGCAGTTTACAAAATTTCCAACATTTTTCAGGTCATGTTATTCAGCAGCAAGGACGTGCTGTAACACACAACTAATCTATAACCATTCCTCACTTCTTTTTAGCTAGAAAAGGCAACAATACATGGTCACATTGTCTTAATTTCTATAACAAAAAGGTTCCCCTGTTAAACTCTTGATTCAGATTGACGTTCCGAGTCGTTCATCCCTTTCTCCCTTCTCTCCTTAAAACTGTTCAGTTGTTCAAAGAGTTTTGCAAAATTTGAAGTTTTAAATCCATCCTTGAAGTTCCGAGCAGCAAAGGCATAAAGAATGGGGTTGATGGAGCTGCTTATGAAAGCCAGCGCCCCAGATGCATCTTTCATTGACTGGTAAGCCTTGTCCAGTTTCTGTGAGAGTTCTGGATTTGAACTCTTCACCAAGAGTGAAGAAATTTTAACAATGTTTCCTGTGTGATAAGGAAACCAGCAAATGGCAAACACCAGCACGATGCCTGCAATGAGCTTCACCGATCTGTTTCTTCTCTGAGAGACCATTTGTTTGATTCTTTGAGAAGCACTGACATATGAGATAGACAGAGTGATGAAAGGAATAAGAAACCCCACCAGGGTTTCCAACAGAAAGAGACCTATCTGGTGTCGGTCAGAGGAATAAGCTCTTTGATACGGCCGTCCATTTTCATCCAACTTGAGTTCAACTGCCACAGAAGGAACAGCCAGAAGTAAAGCCAGAATCCAAACGCACGCAGCCACTTTTCTGACTGCTGCCCTCTGCCACCAGGCCTGGATGCGGAATGGGTAGAGCGCGGCCACCAGGCGCTCCACACTCAGCGCAGTGATGAAGAAGACGCTGGCGTACATGGATGTGAAGATGAGGTAGACCGTCAGTTGCCAGAGCCGGATCCCAAAAATCCACGAATCGGCCAGAAAGTAAATCCAAAACGGCAAAGTTACCAGCACCACAAAGTCGGCCACGGCCAGAGACAGAATGAGAGTGATGGTGGAAGATCGCTGCTTAATGTTACCGAGAATTGTCACAATCACGACCAAGTTCCCCGGGACTCCGACGAGACAGGCCAGACTGAGGACAGCACACGCCACTGCATTTTGCACTGGCATCGCCTGGAGCGTCCCATTCCGACCCCCAGTTGTGTTGAAAAGGACCATTGCTTCTGCAGACGCCTTTCAACAACTAACTGCTTCTCGCGAACAAAAGCCAAGAGGGACTTCCTTGAATTTCACACTCTCTAGTTAATATCTTGCAATCTCTCCACCCGATAGAATCTTTCAGTGAAGAACAGTTTATCTATAATTACTTTCGTACTGCGAGAAGGCAAGTGCTGCTCCCTAGCAGATAAGTATTTGTTAGAAACAGGCACTTAAAGTACAAAGTATAGAGAGAGAGAGAGAGGGCAAGAGAGTACATTTCGAGTCGAGAAGACTTCGTCAGAGCTGAAGCGTAGAGAAATGTGTAGGAAGTGTGGCTTCCTCCAGTTAGCAGTGACTTTCACTGGAACCCTGCAGCATACCAAGGACAGACATGTGGGCATTTCTGCTATAGTTTAGGAGAGGATTAGTGGGTATAGGGGACTGATGGGGAAAAGATATTAGTGAAGATGAGATGTTCATCCAGTTTGCGCTGTGTTTCACTGGAACACTGCAGCATGCCCAGGACAGACATGTGGGACGCGAGCGAATGTTAAAATGACTGGCTATGGGAAGGTCTGGGTCCTGCTTGTGCATAGACTGCAAGGTTTCCGCAAAGCGGTCACCCAAGCTGCTTTTGTGTCTCCAATGTCGAGTAGGTCACATTTGGTGCAGCGAGTACAATACACAAGGCTAGAGGAGGTACAGGTGAAATGCTGCTTCATGTGGAAAGACTGTTTAGGCCCTTGGACGATGAGGAAGGAGGAAGTGAAGGGGCAGACGTTGTCCCTTCTGCAGGCGTTGTACATGGGAAGGTGTGCCACTCCCCAGTTTTATTTTGTACTTCACTTCATCCATCGCCTCAACAAAAGACTTTTTGCTCTTTCTTACAGACATCAAGGCATGTAAGCTCCAGCGACTTATAGATTTATGCCCCCCCAGCACCCAGCCCTTCCCAGCCCTCAAATACCATCACTTCCTGTCTCCCTGAGGTCACTTGCCCAATCCCAGCCCTTGGCATGCGTTCTCCATATCTGCTGACCTTCTCTTCTCTATGGCTGAACGTATTGTCTTTGACAAAGAACTCAGCTTCATACCCTTACGCCCCCACCTTTATGAATTCCAGGCTCGCCGTGATGGTGAACTGTTTTTCTGCCTCCTTCTTCTCCGCGCTCAATTCTTGGGCAGGAGCCCCCTCGCTTCCCGTTCCACTGACCCATTCACCCACCTCCAGTATTCACCCTCCACTTGGACCCCTTCCCCAGCCTCTTACCTGCCTTCAATCTCTTCATTGAAAACTGCCGTGTGACATTAGCCGTTTCAATGTCTCTGCTCCTCTCACTCGTTCTAACCTAATCCCTTCTGAAATTGCCACACTTCACTCTCTCAGGTCTAACCCTAACTTTGTTATCAAACCGGCTGTTAAAGATGGCGCTGTTGTAGTCTGGCACACTGACCTTTACCTGGTGGAGACTCAGTGCCACCTCTTGGACACTTCTTCCTACTGTTCCCCGGACCACAATCCCACATCCAAATATCAAGTTATTGTTGCCAGGACTGTTGCTGACCTCATTACCTCCAGAGATCTCCCCACCCCCATTGCCTCCAACCTTATTGTCTTCAAACCCTCAGCAGCCCCTTCTACCTCCTTCCCAAATTCCAGAAACCAGACTGCCCCAGTAGGTCCATTGCATCAACCTGTTCCTGCCCCCTGAGCTCATTTCCTCCTATCTTGACTCTATCCTCTGTCCAGACCCGGCCCACCTATATCTGCGATTCATCTGATGCCCGCCACCATATTGAGAATTTCCAGTTTCCTGTCCCTAACTGCCTCCTGTTCACCATGGCTTTCCAATCCCTCTCTACCTCCACACCCCACTAGGGATGGTCTGGGAGCTGTCGGCTCCTCAACCAGAGGCCTGAACAATCCCCGTCCACCACCACTCTCCTCCACTTAGCTGAACTTGTTCCTTCACTGAACAATTTCTCCCAATATTAATCTCACTTCTGCCAAGTCAAAGGAGTGGCTGTGGGCACCCGCACAGGTTCCACTTATGCCTGCCTCAATATGGGGTGTGTGGAACAATCCTTGTTCCAGTCCTACACTGGTCCCCCTCCCACAACTCTTTTCTCAGTACATTGACAACTGCTTCGGTGCTGCTTCATGGTTCTGCCAGGACTTTGAAAACTTCATTCATTTTGCCTCCAATTTCCACTCCTCTATAACTTTCACATCGTCCATTTCTGACACTTCCCTTCTTATCATTGACCTCTCTGTCTCCATTTTGGGGAATAAACTCTCCACAGCCATCCACAACAAAGCCACTGACTCTCATAGCTATCTTCACTACAGCTCGTCACACTCCACATCCTGCAAGGACTCCATCCCATTCTCCCAGTTCCATCACCTAGGTTGCAACTGTTTGGATGATACCACCTTCCAAAACAGCACAGTTGACATGGCATGCTTCTTCCGTGACCATTTCCCACCCTCCACTGTGGTTGACAGGGCCCTCAACCGAATCCAACCTATCACCCGTGCTTCCACCCTCACCCTTGCCCATCATTCACAACACAGTGATCGGCCTGCCCATCTCCTCACTTTTCATCACATCAGCCTCCACATTCAAAGGATCATTCTCCACCATTTCTGACAACTCCAGCAGAATGCCACCATCTTCCCCTCACTCACCCGTCTGCACTTTGCAGGGATCGTTCCCTCTGGGGCACTCCAGTCCATTCCACAACAATCAACAGTACCTCCCCCACCTCTCCACAGCACCTTCCCATGTAACTGCAGAAGGTACAACACTTGCCCCTTCACTTCCTCCTTCCTCATCGTCCAAGTGCCTAAACAGTCTTTCTACAGGAAGCAGCATTTCACCTGTACCTCCTCTAGTCTTGTGTATTGTACTCGCTGCACCAAATGTGACCTACTCGACATTGGAGACACAAAAGCAGCTTGGGTGACCGCTTTGCGGAAACCTTGCGGTCTATGTACAAGCAGGACCCAGACCTTCCCATAGCCAGTCATTTTAACAAAGTGTCCCACTCGCGTCCCACATGTCTGTCCTGGGCATGCTGCAGTGTTCCAGTGAAACACAGCGCAAACTGGATGAACAACATCTCATCTTCAGCCGAGGCACTTTGCAGCCTTCTGGATTTAATATTGAGTTCAACACCTTTAAAGTGTGAACCATTTCTTTTAGCTTGTGCTCATGTCCCTCCCCTCCCACATTCCACACACTGTCATATCAAGTCTATACCGTTGTCCTGCCATTCTCACATTCTGTTCACTGAAATGGAAACCACTAACATCTTTTCACCTGCACCCATCACCGCACCATCCCCTCCCCAAACTGCAGCATAAATGCTGTCCCTCCACGCTGCACTTCAGCTCTGATGAAGAGTCATCTAGACTCGAAACATTAGCTTGCTCTCTCTCCGTGAATGCTGCCTGACCCGTTGTAATTTCCTGCATTTGTTGTTTTCAGTACAGATTCAAGCATCCGCAGTAATTTGTTCCTACAAAATACATGGAGACATTTGCATTTACATGTTGTCTTTCATAATATCCTTAAAGTGCTTCAAAATAATGAAGTGCATTGATCACTATTGTAATGTCGAAAATACAGCAGCCAAATTGCATAGTTGCAGAGCACAAAACACCAAAACCAATATCAGAAACAATTTACACTTAGATAGCTCCTGCATCATAGTAAAATGCTCAACGTTGCTTCAGGAGAGTATTATTAAATAAAATTTGACATGTGCCACACATGGAGATCTTTAACAAATGACCAAAGTCTTCATCAAAAATAAGTGAAATTTCTGCTCATCAAGTACTGATGTCTGACAATCTGTTTGACAGACGAGACCCAGTAGGAGGTACGAGAGAAGAGCTGGTGAGCCAAGTGAATGGTTCATCAATTGTTGATATTGTAGATGGATAAACCATAACCAGAACATCGGGAGAGCTGCAATATTTCTCTTCAAGACAATGCTATGGGATCAACACCTCACTCAACATCTCATCCAAAAATGGCACCCCTCCTTTAGGGTGACACTGCAAGAGTGAGTTTGTTGAAATGAGATTTAAGAGACAACGTTTGGTAGTTAGCTGTGTGTGTGTACCATTAAACCAAGACTAACTCCCACATGCAGAACTGTTGAAGGAACTAATGCTATTGCCAAAGCTAAACTCTTATTCTTTCTATCAAATCGTGTTCTCCTCCTGTCTGCGTGAGTTTGCATCAGGTGCTCTGGTTTCCTCCCACAATTCAAAGATGTGCAATTTAGGTGGATTGGGCATGCTAAGTTGTCCATAGTGTCCAGGGATTTGCAGACTAGGTGGGGGAATGCAGGGTTACAGGGATGGAGTGGGAGGGCTAGCTGTGGGTGGGATGCTCTTCAGAGGGTCAGTGCAGGGCTTGATGAGTCAAATGGCCTGTTTCCACACTATAGGGATTCTGCAATTCTATGAAAAGCAGTTGCAAGTTTCTCTTTGAAAAGTTAATTTCTAAATTATGAGCTGCCAGAGGAAGTGGTGGAGGCTGGTACAATTACAACATTTAAAAGGCATTTGGATGGGTATATGAATAGGAAGGGGTTAGAGGGATATGGGCCAAGTATTGGGAAATGGGACTATGTTAGTGGGTGGCACTGTCTGTGTGGAGTTTGCATATTCTCCCCAAGTCTGTGTGGGTTCCCTCCAGATTCTCTGGTTTCCTCCCACAGTCCAAAAATGTGCAGGTCAGGTGAATTGGCCATGCTAACTTGTCCATCGTGTTGTGTAAAGGGGTAAATGTAGGAGAATGGGTCTGGGTGAGTTGCTCTTTGGAGGGTCGGTGTGGACGTGTTGGGCCGAAGGGCCTGCTTCCACGCTGTAAGTAATCTAATCTAAGTTAGGTTAGGATATCTGGTCGGCATGGCCAAGTTGGACCGAAGGGTCTGTTTCCGTTCCGTCTGACTCTATGGTTCTGTAATTACTAATGAAATTATAGGAATCTGGGATTTCGAAATGTGGCATTTCGATGTGCTAATTTCTTAGCAATAACTAAAAAGCAAGTCACCAAGCAAAATTATCAACATTCCTAAATGTTTAGTTTTTCCAAGACAGTTCGTTAAATAGTTAGCTTCCAGAAACATCAATACTTGCGAAAGGCAGATATGTAAATAAGAAGGTATTGATTCCACCTTGAGTTTTTTCAAGTGCTGACCACTTCTGCAATATAATAAATGTACACAGTCTTGATGCTGTAGAACAACTCCTAATGTACACAGGAAATGACAAATGCTGAAATATTTCACTGACAACAGTTCCTCAATCATTAGTTAGAAAGGACCATGTTTCTCTCTACAAACAAAGCCCAGATATACGTAATGTGGTCAGAACATATGTCTAGCTGTCAGACCTATATTCCTGCTGTTTGCGACACTCAGGTTCTTAGTTGTGGTGAAATTTGTTGTTACCCTCATTTTACTATTCCTCATACACTCCCAGCTATTGTCAGCTGCCTACCTGAAAACTGGCTGTCCCACAGTGATACTACAATTGATATGTTCTGCCTGGGTCTGGGACAGCTGCCGACCAGTAAGATTGCTCTGTGCTCTGAGCAGCACCAGAATGCAGTGGTGGCCAGGCCACACACAAGAGGGTCCTGGCTAACTGCTCGGTCTGGGGATTTCTAACACGTCTGACTGGAGCCGGGCTAGTGATGGGGAATACAGTGGGCTGCTGAGTCTTTAGAGGCCGGGAGGAGGAGAATGACCTCGCGACTGGAGGAGTGCCCTCCTCTCCCTGTCTGACAGCAGCCCATGCAGTGAAAGCTTCAGTGCTGTTCGTCACACCTATCATGTTCATCTACTGCACATGTAAAGTGGTAGAGACAGAATGAAGCCATTGAAAGGCCATTAATTGGCTGCTGTTGAGCCTCATTAATTCAAGATTAGAGCGGTGCTGGAAAAGCACAGCAGATCAGGCAGCATTCGAGGAATAGGAAAATCGATAGTTTCGGGCAAAAGCCCTGTTGATTTTCCTGCTCCTCGGATGCTGTCTGACCTGCTGTGCTTTTCCAGCATCACTCTCATCTTGACTCTAATCTCCAGCATCTGCAGTACCCACCCCCGCCTCATTAATGCAGGCAGGCTTCCTGATATCTTCTGAATCCAATACAATACAGGAGGCAGGTCGGGGGTGCGCAGAAAGCTGGGTGGCAGGCCGCCTGTTTTATTTTACGAGTGCCTCCAGCCCCACAGCAAATATTCCAACAGTGGGGCCATAAAATATAGACCAATATGTTTTCAGCCCCTGAACCGTATTCATAAAATCAGCATGAACTGACATAGTGTAACCCAGTGACCACCATCACTATCCTCTCTGCCCTAATTGGCTCAGGGTTCAGAGTAAGAGTTGCTTGAGATAGCTTGCTGCCACCAATTATGCTTCATTCACTCATGGGATGTGGGCATCACTGGCTAGACTAGCATTTATTGCTCCTTGCCAGATGCCCTTGAGAGCGGCCTTCTTGAACCGCTGTTGTCCATGTGCTTTAGGTAGACTCACAACAGCGTCAAAAAAGAAAATCCATGACTTTGTCCCAATTCTTTGTCTGTACATTGCTTGACCTGTCTAATGATCACTGGTAGATATATCACAGTAGAGACCTTTGCATTGTCGTCAGTTAACAAGATAGTTAATTGCAATAATATTAAAAAGAACTGCATCCCTAGTTATGCATAATTGTCAGAACTCTCAGTAACTGTGTAGAACACAGCCGCTCCTCATGAAAGATATTGTAGAACTTCCTGTCCCGCAAAGAATAATATTTTAATATTGTTAGCTTCAGCCGTTGTATTAAATTGTATTAAATACATTTTGTTCATGTGCCTTTGGTGAATATCACGCAATGAGACAGTCTCTCCATTTTTATCTCATGTTTCTAGGATTAAAAGTGCAAAACTGATAGCTGCCAGTTATTGGAACATTAGCTGATTTTTTCCTTATTATATTTTTTATTATTTTATCAATTTTGACTTTGAGCTGTGAACAGGGAGCTATGCACTAAAAATGACTTGTAGACTTTGGGAAACAACTTGTGGTAAAAGATCAAATCAAAGAAGCTTTTGTTTATTTATGAATCTAGGATAGAGAGTTACTTGCAGTTGAGACTTGATTAAAAGGGTTTCTACAGACACAGTAACCACCTCCTCCCTCAGGAAGAATATTCTGTTTAAAACAATAGCAAAAGGTGGCTATTAACCTGGGAATTGGTGCTGGCAAGTCTGGAACAAGCCTTATGTTTAAGCAGATAGCAATTGTTGAGCAGTAGTGGAGATTTCAGAAAAAGGCAGTCAGTCTAGCAGGGCGAGGCCATAGTTGAAGTTCTGTCTTTTGGGAGATGCATTTGGCTGTTGATGACACAGCATGAAGAGTTGAAAGCTCCCTGCCCAATCTCCCTCCCCAGCTTCTAGGAAGCCCAAAGAATAGAAAGCTGAGTTAGAAATTTAACTATCGTTACCTGAGTGAACTGAAAAGTGACCCTGATTGATATTTTCAGAAAAGCCACCAAGCAGCCCACGTCTATGGTTGTGAAAGAATGCATTTAAGTAATCTGACCAGTTTTGTTATTTTCTGTATCCTTTAACAGTGTTTGTTTGTCTGGCTTTTGTGTGAATGGAGACCGAAAACAAATGTTGCAGGTTTAAGGCATAAACATTAATTTGATTATCTTGCTATTTAGTTTTTCTCTGCTAAAGCTATTGTACATTTCATAAATTGTTGAGTCTTGCATTTCAAATCACACACCAGTGTCTTGAATTAATTATGCACAAATTCTGGGATTGGTTATTCAAAAGTCTTGTTAGGAACCATTGGAGTAACTACTGAGGGTCTTGTAGAGTTAAATGTTGCTGTGCATTGAGTACAGAGGTAAAAGGCTGATTTGATTTGGCTGTTTGTCTCTATGTTGTAACATGGTTTAGAGGCAAGTAAATTACTATGAATGCACACACAGGATAAAAAGTGATTATAAACTGGGTAAGCAAAGATTTCAGCACATGCTCAGAGCAAGTCTGGACTGCTCCACTGATATCACAAGGCTGGAGCTCAGAATGGGAGAAATGAAGTAGCTCAGACGTTGGAGGGAACAGACGTTTTAAGGAAGCAGAGCATAAAGAGAGCAGGGAATCGAGAGGCCATGATCCAGATCAAAGGCTGTTGCTGAGAGGCTGACAGATCACGTTCTCCAAATCCAACCCCAACCCATTCCTGTTTGAGCTGCTTCCTGTACTAGTCACGCCTCACTGAGGTACCGTGCTGGGAATCAAGATCTGCTACTCCCAGGGTCATCACAAAAGATAAAGATTTTATCAAAGGATGCAAGATTCCCCAATTCACCTGCCTTTAAGCTTGGGTTAACATTAAACACAGCCAGATTTCTGTATTTAACAAGAATTATTATCTGTTACTGGTAAACAATTATGAACTGCTGATAAAGAACTCTATGTGTTAAATCTCTAACGCACTTGTAAAACTCTCTCAATGAACACATAGAGACAAACACAAAAGAAAATGAAGGCAGCTCAATGTTCCCTGTCAACAGCGTTTGCTGAGACACTTGTCAGGACTTGCTGCTCCTTGATCTCTCTCCTCCAAGTACTTTTAATTCCTTCCAGGAGGCACAGAGTAACTTACTCTCAACTTGTAAAGTTTCTGACTAGTTGGTTAAAAGCCGCAGCTTACCACAACAGGCAAGGGAAAAGAGCCTGGTTATTCTCAGACTTTAGTTGTTTGTTACTGCAGAGACCAGGAGATCACCACACATTCCAGAGATCTGAAGGTTTCTGACCAACTCATTCACACCCACAACCTGTTCAGCTACCTGGGAGCCAGTCACACAGAAGGCCTATGGCATCAAAAACTTATCATCACTTCACTGTCCAACCTATACTTCAGCTGGCAACTGCCAAACTTCATTTTGTACACTCTACCTGCTACCACTTCATCTGCAACTAAACATCCTCTGCTGGTTAAACAAATATCAGTGTAAACACAGCTTAACATAAATACTCGTAACTTGCCAATAAAAATCCCTTGGTTTTAAAAACTGTCCTTTTCCAATTTCAGTTATAACTTGATAGAGATGTACAGCTTGGAAACGGATCTTTCAGTCTAACTCATCCATGCTGACCAGATATCCTAACCTAACCTCATCGCATTTGCCAGCACTCAGCCCATACCCCTCTAAACCCTTTCTATTCATATACCCATCCAGGTGCCTTTTAAATGCTGCAACTATTCCAGCCTCCTCCACTTCCTCTGGCAGCTCATTCCACGTGTGCACCACCCTCTGCTCCTTGGGCCCCTTTTATAGAACATAGAACAATACAGCGCAGAACAGGCCCTTCAGCCCTCAATGTTGCGCTGACCTGTGAACGTTTCTCAGCTCGTTCCCCCTACACTATCCCATCATCATCCATGTGCTTGTCGAAGGATTGTTTAAATCTCCCTAATGTGGCTGAGTTGACTATATTAGCAGGTAGGCCATTCCACGCCCTTACCGCTCTCTGTGTAAAGAACCTGCCTCTGATGTCTGTCTTAAATCTATCACCCCCCAATTTGTAGTTATGCCCCCTCGTACAAGCTGACATCATCATCCTCGGAAAATGTCTTTCACTGTTTATCCTATCTAATCCTCTGATCATCTTGTATGTCTCTATCAAATCCCCTCTTAGCCTTCTTCTTTCCAATGAGAACCGACCCAAGTCTCTCAACCTTTCCTCATAAGACCTTCCCTCCAGACCAGGCAACATCTGAGTAAATCTCCTCTGCACCTTTTCCAATGTTTCCACATCCTTCCAGAAATATGGGGACCAGAACTGTGCACAATATTCCAAGTGTGGCCGCACCAGCATTTTGTATAGTTGCAGCATGATATTGCTGCTCCAGAACTCAATCCCTCTACGAATGAAACCTAACACACCGTATGCCTTCTTAACAGCACTATCCACCTGGGTGGCAACCTTCAGGGAGCTATGAACATGGACTCCAAGATCCCTCTGCACATCCACATGACCAAGAATCTTTCCATTGACCCAGTACTCTGCCTTCCTGTTATTTTTTCCAAAGTGCATCACCTCACATTTAGCTGCATTGAACTCCATTTGCCACCTCTCAGCCCAATTCTGCAGTTTATCCAAGTCCCCCTGCAACCTGTAACATTCTTCCACACTGTCCACTACTCCATCGACTTTAGTGTCATCTGCAAATTTACTAATCCATCCACCTATGCCTGTGTCGAAGTCATTTATAAAAATGGCAAACAGCAGTGGTCCCAAAACAGATCCTTGTGGCACGCCACTAGTAACTGGACTCCAGACTGAATATTTTCCATCAACCACCACTCGCTGCCTTCTTTCAGAAAGCCAGTTTCTAATCCAAACTGCTAAATCACCCTCAATTCCATGTCTCTGCATTTTCTCCAAAGCCTACCATGTGGAACCTTATCAAAGGCTTTACTGAAGTCCATGTATACCATGTCAACTGCCCTACCCTCATCTATATACTTGGGCACCTTCTCAAAAAACTCAATGAGGTTTGTGAGACACAAACTGTCCTTGATGAAACCGTGTTGACTATCTGAAATCAAATTGTTGCTTGTGAGATGATTATAAATCTTATTTCTTATAATCCTTTCCCAGACCTTTCCTACAACAGAAGTAAGGCTCACTGGTCTATAATTACCTGGGTCATCTCTGCTGCCCTTCTTGAACAAGGGCACATTTGCAATCCTCCTGTCCTCAGGTACTAGACCTGTAGACAATGACGACTCAAATATCAAAGCCAAAGGCTCTGCTATCTCCTCTCTAGCTTCCCAGAGAATCCTCGGATAAATCCCATCCAGCCCAGGGGACTTGTCTACTTTCACTCCTTCTAGAATTGATAACACCTGTGCATAACTAACCTCGATCCTTTCTAGTCTAATAACTCGTACGTCATTCTTCTCCACAATATTCTCCTTTTCCTGAGTGAACACCAATGAGAAATATTTGTTTAGCACCTCTCCGATCTCTGCGGGGTCCACACTCAACTTCCCACTTCTGTCTTTGACTGGACCTATTCCTACCCTAATCATCCTTTTATTCCTTACATACCTATAGAAAGCTTTAGGGTTCTCCTTTATTCTATTTGCTAAAGACTACTCGTGTCCTCTCTTTGCTCTTCTTAACTCTCTTTTAAATCCTTCCTAGCCGATCTGTAACTCTCCATAACCTCATCTGTACCATTTTGTCTCATCAACACATAAGCCTCTTTCTTCTTCTTAACAAGAGATGCAATTTCTGTAGAAAACCACGGTTCCCTTACCTTATCACTTCCTCCCTGCCTGACAGGGACATACCTATCAAGGACACGCAATATCTGTTCCTTAAACCAGCTCCACATTTCAATAGTCTGCATCCCCTGCATTTTGCTACCCCATTCTATGCATCCTAATTCTTGCCTAATCGCATTATAATTGCTCTTGCCCCATCAATAACTCTTGACCTGTGGCATGTACCTATCCTTTTCCATCGCTAAACTAAATGTAACTGAATTATGGTCACTCTCTCCAAAGTGCTCACCTACAACTAAATCAAACACCTGGCCTGGTTCATTACCAAGCACCAGATCCAGTGTGGCCTCCCCTCTTGTCAGCCCTTCGACATCCTGTGTCAGGAAACCCTCCTGTACACATTGAAGAAAAACTGATCCATCCGACATACAAGAGGTATAGCATTTCCAGTCAATGTTGGGGAAGTTAAAGTCCCCCATAATGACCACCCTGTTCCTTTCACTCCGACTCAGAATAAGTTTGCTAATCCTCTCTTCCACCTCCCTGGAACTCTGCGGAGGCCTATAAAAAACTCCAAGCAGTGTGACCTCGCCTCTCCTGTTTCTAACCTCAGCTCAGTAGATGAGGTTTCTAACCTCAGTAGACGAGTCCTCATCAAAAGTTCTCTCAGCCACCGTTATACTATCTTTGACTAACAAGGCCACACCTCCCCCTCTTTTACTGCCTTGCCTGTTTTTAATGAAAGATCTAAACCCTGAAACCTGCAACTTCCATTCCTCACCCTGTTCTATCCATGTCTCCGAAATGGCCACAACATCGAAGTCCCAGGTACCTAGCCATGCTGCAAGCTCACCTACCTTATTCGGATACGTCTGGCGTTGAAGTAGACACACTTCAAACCAGTTTGCTGTGTGCCAGCACATTCCTGTGACCCTGAAATCTTGTCCCTGTCCTTCCTACTCTCATCCTCCTGTACACTGCAGCTACACCTCCAGTTCCCATCCCCCTGCTGAGCTAGTTTAAACCCACCCAAATAGCACCAGCAAATTTCCCACCCAGGATTTTAGTACCCCTCTGGTTCAAGTGAAGACCGACCTGTTTGTAGTGGTCCCACCTTCCCCAGAATGAGCCCCAATTATCCAAAAACCTGAAACCCTCCCTCCTGCACCATCCTTGCAGCCATGTGTCAGCTGGTATCTCTCCCTATTCCTTGCCTCGCTATCACGTGGCACGGGTAACAACTAGAGATAACAACTCGGTTTGTTCTAGCTCTCAGCTTCCACCCTAGCTCCCTGAAATCCTGCCTTACATCCCTATCCCTCTTTCTATCTATGAGGTTGGTACCTACATGGACAACCACTTGAGGCTGGTCCCCTCTCCCTTCAGGACCCCAAAGATATGATCCGAGACGTCACGGACCCTGGCACCTGGGAGACAACACACCAACTGCGAGTCTCGTTCGTTCCCAACAAACCTTCTATCTGAGCCTCTAACTATTGAGTCCCCAATAACTAACACTCTCCTCCTTTCCCTCCTTCCCTTTTGTGAAACAGGGACAGGCTCTGTACCAGAGATCTGGGCCCCACTGCTTGCCCCTGGCAAGTCATCCCCCTCAACAGTATCCAAAATGGCATACATGTTTTTCAGGGGAACGACCAGTGACTTATATAGCAGGATGGAAATAAAAATAAGAAGTCCCTCCTTTCCCAGAAACCTCTGCTCTCTGACTTCAAATATAAAAGCACAAATCAGTGACTCACTGCTCCCAGCAGGCCCCTGGTGCCAGCTCCCACCCTTCAAGTTGCTGCTGCCACTGAAAAACAGAAATGGAGGACTCCCGCACTCGTGGTAAGTTTTTAAAGGCTCAAATCAGTGACCCACCGCTCCTGGCAGGCCCCTGGTGCAAGCCCCCACCGTTTAGGCTACTGCTGCTGCTGCTGAAAAAATCTTTCCTCCTCACCCTAAACCTTTTCCCTCTAGTTCTGTAATTCCACCACCACCACCCCCACCTCCCCTCCAGGGAAAAGACGTTGTTTATTTATCCTATCCATGCCCCTCATGATTTTATAAACCTCTAAAAGGTCACCCCTCAGCCTCCAACACGCGAGGGAAAACAGCCCCAGCCCATTCAACCTCTCCCTATAGCTCAAATCCTCTAACCCTGGCAACATCTTTGTAAATCTTTTCTGAACCCTTTCATGTTTCACAACATCCTTCCTGTAGGAGGGAGACCAGAATTGCACACAATATTCCAAAGGTGGCCTAACCAATGTCCTGTACAGCCACAACATGACCTCCCAACTCTGTACTCAATGCTCTGACCAATAAAAGAAAGCATACCAAATGCCTTCTTCACTATCCTATCTACCTGTGACTCCACTTTCAAGGAACTATGAACCTGCACTCCAAGGTCTCTTTCCCCAGGACCAAGACCCGTTGTGGTAAGTAGGTAAGTGCTGCATTTTGCTTGTTGTATACTTTAAACCCAGTTTTTTTTTTAAAAAAAGGTTACTTTCAGGAGGATGGCAGTGAAGGCAGTGCAATGTTCCTCTTGCAACATGTTTGAGGTGAGGGATGCCATGGACGTCCCTGCTGATTACACTTGCAGGAAGTGCACCCATCTCCAGCTCCTCCAAGACCGTGTTAGGGAACTGGAGCTGGAGTTGGATGAACTTCGGATCATTCGGGAGGCAGAGGGGGTCATAGATCGGAGCTTTAGGGAAGTAGTAACTCCAAAGATTGCAGACAGATGGGTGACAGTGAGGGGGACTGGGAGGAAGCAGCCAGTGCAGGGACCCCCTGCGGCCGTTCCCCTCAAGAACAAGTATACCGTTTTGGGGCTCAGGCCTCTGGCACGGAGCCTATCCCCGTTACTCAGAAGGGAAGGGTGAAGAACAGCAGAGCAGTAGTAATTGGGGACACGATAGTT
>NC_057726.1:50406223-50412478 GCF_004010195.1 Chiloscyllium plagiosum
CTTGTCAAAGGCAGTATTAAAGTCCATGTAGACAACGTCTGCCACTCTGCCCTCATCAATCTTTTTGATTACATACTCAAAACAACTCAATCAAGTTCATGAGACACAATTTCCCATCAACAAAGCCTCACTGACAATTCCAAATCAGTCCTTGTCTCTCCAAATGCACGTAAATCCTAACTCTTGGAATCCCCTCCAACAACTTACCCATCACTGACATCAGACTCACTGATTAATAGTTCCCAGGCTTCTCCTTAGAGCCTTTTAAAAATAAAGACACACCATTAGCCACCCTCCAGTCCTTCAGCCTCTCAAGTGTGGCTATAGCTGATGCAAATATATCTGCTAGGGGCCACACAGTTTCTTCCCCAACTTTCCACAATGTCCTGGGATACACTTGATCAAGTCCCAGAGATTTATCCACCTTTATCTTTTTTAAGATCTCCAGTACCTCCTCTTCTGTGATGTTGTCTGTTTTCAAGATATCAATACTGATTTCCCTGAGTTGCCTAGCCTCCCTATCTTTCTCCACATTAAAAACTGATGTGAAATATTTATTTTGTATTTCTCCCATCTCTTGTAGTTCCACACATTGATGACCTCATTGATTTAAAGTGGCTCTATTCTCTTCCCAGTTGCTCTTTGCTCTTTTGGATTCTCCTTAATCTAATCTGCCAAGACCATCTCGAACTCCATTTTTTGCCCTCCTGATTTCCCACTTAAGAATGTCCTTACTCCCCTTATACACTGCAAGAGAATAATTTGATCTCAGTTGTTTATACCTAACATACCTCCTTCCTATTTTTGGCCAGAGTCTCAATATTTTTATCCATTGTTCCTGACTCTTACTAGCCTTACCCTTTCCTCTAAGTCAGACATATAAGGTAACGCCTCTGAACTCTTATTATCTCACTTTTGAAAGCCTCCCACTTACCAGCCATTCTTTTACCTGCGAAAGACTATTTGTGTCGTGCCTTCAAAATTTGCCTTAATCCAATTAAGAAATTTAATTTTTATATAAGGCCTATCCTTTTCCATAACTATTTTAAAACTAATAGAATTATGATTATTAGTCCCAAAGAGCTTCCCCAATAACACTCCAATCTGCCTTATTTCTCAAGAGGTCAGGTTTACTCCTTGCCTAGTATGACGTCTTCATCTTGATAAAGAAAACTTTCTTGAACACATTTAACAAGTTCCTCACGTATGGAGTCAGCTATTATGAGGGGGCATAGCTTTAAATTAAGGGGTGGTCGGTATAGGACAGATGTTAGGGGTAGATTCTTTACTCAGCGTGTCGTGAGTTCATGGAATGCCCTGCCAGTAGCAGTGGTGGACTCTCCCTCATTATGGGCATTTAAGCGGGCATTGGATAGGCATATGGAGGATAGTGGGCTAGTGTAGGTTAGGTGGGCTTGGATCGGCGCAACATCGAGGGCCGAAGGGCCTGTACTGCGCTGTATTCTTCTATGTTCTATGTTCTTACCATTAAGTGTATAAGTCTTGCTCTGATTTGCCATTCCAAAATGCAGCACCTCACATTTATCTAAATTAAACTCCATCTGCCACTCCTCAGCCCATTGGGCCATCTGATCAAGATCCTGTTGTATTCTGAGGTAACTCCTTCACTGTCCATTACACCCCACAACAAAAAGTACCTAAAAATATTTACATTCTCCATCTCCATCAACATGCCACCACCAACCGCCCTACCCTGACACTAGATCAGGTTTTACACTACCCTCTCCTTCCTTCAACTGGGGTCTCAATCTCCATCTTGACCCTCTGTAGGTTTCCACTGAACACTCTACGATCCATCCTTCATCCAGCCGATTACAATTAAGTTCTATAGATTCTAACCTCCTCTCTGTTCTCCTGACATTTCTTCCCTTCAGATTCTTGCCTTCTCTCCTTATCCCAAGTTTCCAATCTTTTCCACATTGAGGTCTTCATCTTCTTCCTGACCCCTAGCCAAATTCCCAATATCCCCAAAAGTCTTGGACCCTTACCATCTTAGAAGGTAGAAAATTGTCAGCCAATAATCATTTAGAGTCATTGAGTCATAGAGATGTACAGCATAGAAACAGATCCTTCGGTCCAACCCGTCCATGCGACCAGGTATCCCAACCCAATGTCAGTTCGGGGGTGGGGGTGGGTGTGGGTATGGGGGTGGGGGGGTGGGAGTGTTACTCAATTCTATTATCAGGAACAGCATCACGGAGTCCTTAAAAATACATGTATCAGACATAAACAACACAAATTGCAAAAGGTCACTCATATCTAACTAAGATCATTCATTTTGATTTGTGATGAATAATTATGCGCACTTAGGTAGCAGCAGTCGTAAATCTTTACATCCCACTTGAAAGGGAGATTGGGTCCAAGTCTAATATTTTAAATATAACTAAGGGCAACTATGTGGGTATGAAAGCTGAGCTGGATGAAGTAAACTGGCATATTAGGCTAATGATCGATCAATGGGGATGTGCTGGCAGTCACTTCAGTGAATATTTCAGAATACTCAGAATTAGCTTATTCCAAGATGAAAGAAAACGTCTAAATGGAGAACCCATTATCTGTGGTTAACTAAAGAAGTTAAGGGGAAACATCACACTTCAGGAGGAAGCACACAACTGGGCCAAGACATGCAGCAAGGCAGCCAATTTGTCAAAATATAAAGAATGGCAGAGAATTACTAGAAGGTTGATCAGGAGGAAGAAATTAAAGGGAGAGAAGAAGCTAGCTGGGAATTTAAAAACACAGATCTCAAGAGTTGTTGCATGTATTTAAAAAGGATAAAAATAAGTGAAAGTTGGTTCTCCAGCGAGTGAGAACGGGGAGGTAATAGTTGATAATACAGAAATGGTGGATGAGATAAACTAATATTTTGCATTTGTTTTCACTATTTGGTGTACAGACAACATTCATATCTGCAAGTCAGAAAGTAGAAGGGAGAGAGAGGAATTTACCGAAATTACAATATGAGTCACACAAAGCAGACTGATGGAGCTGTGGTCTTGTGTTCCAGATGGAAGTCATCCTAGAGCATAAAAGGGGTAGCTAATGAGCCTTTCTGTTAATCTTCCGAAATTCCCTCAAAACGAAAGATTCCATCGGACAGTTAAGTAGCAAATACTATCCCTCTGTTTAAGAAGGGAGGGAGGCATGAAACTACAGGCCAGTTAGCTTGACATTTTTTGTGGAGAAAGCGTGTGAATCAGTCATTAAATTGATTAGATTGTAATTGTGCTTTAGGAAAACCCCAGAGAAGTCAGAAAGAGTTGGCATGGTTTCATTAACTGGAAATCATGTCGAGCCAACCAACTAGAGTTCTTGGAAGGAGCAACATGTATTGCAGCTAAAGGGGAACCTGCAGCCTCACCGTATGTAGATTTCTAGAAGGCATTAGATAAGTTGACACATGAAAGGTTATTGCTGAGAGAAAAAAAGGAGCTTATAGTATAGAGATGGCATACAAGCATGGATTGAGGATTGACTGGCTGGAAACCAGAGAGTTTGCTTAAATTGTTGTTTGTTTGATTGACAGGACGTGTGAATGGATGCCATGGCTAACCCACCTGGTGAAAGTGAGGACTGCAGATGCTAGAGATTAGAATCGAGAGTGTGGTGCTGGAAAGCGCAGCAGGTCAGGCAGCATCTGAGAAGCAGGGGAGTCGACGTTTCGGGCAAAAGCCTCGGGGATGGAGAGATAAATTGGAGAGGGGGTTGGGGCTGAGGAGAATGTAGCTGAGAGTGCGATAGGTAGGTGCAGATGGGGATAAAGGTGATAGGTCAGAGAGAAGGGGGGAGTGGATTGGTGGGTAAGAAGATAGACAGGTAGGACAGGTCATGAGGGCGGTGCCGAGTTGGAGGGTTGGATCTGGGATAAGGTGGGGGGAGTGGATATGAGGAAACTGGTGAAATTCACATTGATGCCATGGGGTTGGAGGGTCCCGAGGTGGAAGATGAGGCGTTCTCCCTCCTGGCATTGAGTAGTGAGGGCGTGGTGATGGAGGAGGTCCAGAACCTGCATGTTCTCGGCAGAGTGAGAGGAGGAGTTGAAGTGTTCGGCCACAGGGTGGTGGGGTTGGTTGGTGTCCTAGAGATGTTCTCTGATTTATCATAGCCAATCCACCTAACCTGCACACCTTTGAACTGTGGGAGGAAACCAGAACACCCAAAGGAAACCCACGCAGATATGGAAAAGAACGTGCAAACTCCCCACAGTCACCCACGGTTGGAATTGAACCTGGTCCCTGGCACTGTGAGGCAGCAGCGCCAACCACAGTGCCATGGTGGCCCTTGTGGGGTATGTTTGTGGATTGAAATGCAATCATGGACAGTGTCCTTCCTGATCTGCTATAGCCACGTTACCTCTACTATGAGACAGATTTGAAGGGTAGTGGAGGCATTGACCAGACCATTTGCCTTTGGGCCAATTGAGCCAGAAATTATTGGTAGAGTAGCAGCTTAAGCTCTGTGAGCTGGCATGGGGCAAAATGGGGGACCCCCTTTACTGGTTCCCTGTGCCCTTCAGAAGCATCCAATTGAGTTAATATTGCCTCATTTACTCTCCTGCACTGGCATCTCAAATTCAACTCTCATTCTCATCAACCAGCCACCATACCTGATAGCCTGTCGTAGACAATATGCTGCCATTCTTTAGCTGTCTGAGTTTCTCATCTTCTGTACAATCCATGGGGACAGCAGTAGCCAGTTCTCCCACTAGCTTTCACTGGGACTACTGGACATCCAATTGGCCAATCGGACTCTGATGTGGCTGTTGGTGAGGAAGTCTTCTCAAGGTAATTAGCGTTATGTTAAATGCATTAGGGAAGGGATCCAACCCAGCTTTTTGACTGGGGACATGGGGACCCTGTAAAATCCAAACTGACGGCTTCTAAGCAAGCCCTCACTGACAACAACCCTGCCCCCATGGGGAAATACAGCTTGGTATACTTACTCATTGGGAAACAAACATACTCACGTTGCATTGAAACGTCTTTTATTGAGATATTTCTCATTGAAGACTCAGCATATCTTTACATATTTAAATTAACCTACAACTACTTCACTCATTTGGATGTTCCCAAACTGAGGAAAATTCAGTGGTCATTCATACTCCTGACATTTGTTGGAAAATATAAATGTAAGGATATGAGGCTGTTGAAAAGCCAAGCTCCCTTATGAGCTCCCCACATGAGTGAATAAGTAAATTCCAGTCACCTTTTAGCAAATTAATCCCATGGACCTGGTTTCTCAGGGTTGGTATCATTGGCCACTTTCAGTGTCAGGCCTCATGATACCCATGACTGGAATGAATCTTTCTTTTCCAATATTCATATAAATAATGAGAAAATGCAGAGATCACAACAGGAAATTTGATCTGCCATTCTTTAGCTGTCTGAGTTTCTCATCTTCTGTACAATCCATGGGGACAGCAGTAGCCAGTTCTCCCACTAGCTCTCACTGGGACTACTGGATATCCAATTGGCCAATCGGACTGTATATGTGAAACCCTATGATCTTCCTCTCTTTGAGAAGTAGGCTGAATAAACACCATCCCCAGAAAAGGTTTTCAATCAAAAGATAAGTTTTATTTTCATAAGATAGATGAATGAACAAAAAACATAGTGCAACATCAATAACTATATCCTCATAACTTAAAATGTGCCACTCCGGTTTGCTTCCAATTCCTCGGGCTGGTGTGGCCAGAAACAGGGAGATAATGGACTTGAACGTGTGGTTGGGGAACTGGTGCAGGAAGCAAGGATTTAACTTCTTGGATCACTGGGGTATATTTTGTGGTAAGCATAAGTTCTACAAGAGAGATGGTTTGCACCTTAATAGGTTAGAGACCAGCATTCTGGCAGGCAGGTTTTCTACTGCAGCACCGCTACATTTAAACTAGCGGGGGGGAGGGGACAAACTGGATGTTTAAAAAGGAAATTGAAGGGAAAGTTAGAACAAGAGAAGTCAAGAAAGACAACTGTATCAACGAGGCAGAAAACTCGGAAAGGGATCATGCTGTAAGGTTGAGTGAAATAGGGGTTGATGGGAAGGGTGAGAGCAGTAAAAAATTAAAAATACTATACATGAATGCACGAAGCATTAGACATAAGATGGATGAGCTTGAGGCTCTTTTGGAAATTGGCAGATACGATATTGTGGGGATAACTGAGACGTGGCTTCAAGTGGACAGGGCCCGGGAAATGAATATTCAAGGCTACACGTGCTATCATAAGGACAGACTGA
>NC_057726.1:50415099-50425074 GCF_004010195.1 Chiloscyllium plagiosum
TCCGCTGATGGGTGAGTGCTGAACCAGAGGACACAGCTTAAAAATACGGGGTAGACCACTTAGGACAGAGCTTAGGAGAAACTTCTTCACCCAGAGAGTGTGGCTGTGTGGAATGCTCTGCCCCAGAGGGCAGTGGAATCCCAGTCTCTGGATTCATTTAAGAAAGAGTTGGATAGAGCTCTCAAAGATAGTGGAATCAAGGGTTATGGAGATAAGGCAGGAACAGGATACTGATTAGGAATGATCAGCCATGATCATATTGAATGGCAGTGCAGGCTCGAAGGGCTGAATGGCCTACTCCTGCACCTATTGTCTGTTGTCACTCATTTTGTATCTAACCATTGACCCTACAATGTAGGCACTTTTTCTCAAATTTCACTTGATGATTTATTAAAGAGACTCTGATCAAATTATTTTTTTTATTATAATGACTTCTTAATACAACAGGTGCTGCAGCAGCTCAGTTTTGACAGATTCTCTGAACATGAATGCCAATCTCTGCACCTAACGTCCTGCACCAGCTCTCCTCTGTGTTACAGAATATAAGGAACCCATTCAGTAAGGGAATCTTCTCTCCCCAAGCACCAGATAGTTTAACTTCACTCTGACCAGATGTTTTTATTCATCCAGTTAATAATACGCCATCATTGAAAAGATAACTATTGTTTAATGTGGAGCTGAAATGAACATCAGAATATAGTTGGTTCTGATACAACATGATAGTTCACTTCCCTTGCAATCCCGCTTTATAGGAAAATCACATAATAACAACGCCATTTAAACTAATGGGGCCAGGATTGCGTGATAGCCAATGCAGTTAAGAAAAGTCTGCGTTCTACAAATAATGGTCAAAATTCTTCGATTCGCATTATAGCCAATTTGCACTGAAGAAATGCATGTTCTACTAACGGTACTGGAAACAGTCAACCTTCTCGGGTCATAAACTCAAAGATGTACAACATGGAAACAGATCCTTCATGCTGACCAGATATCCTAAATTAATTTCGTCCCATTTGCCAGCACTTGACCCATATCCCTCTAAACCCTTCCTATTCATATAACCATCCAGATCCCTTTTAAATGTGGTAATTGTACCTCTGGCAGCTCAATCCATACACGTACCACCCTCTGTGTGAAAACGTTGTCCCTTAAGTCCCTTTTAAATCTTTCCCCTCTCACCCTACACCTCTGCCCTCTAGTTCTGGACTTCCCACCCCAGGAAAAAGACTTTGCCTATTTACCCTATCAATACCCCTCATGATTTTATGAACCTCTATTAGGTCACCCCTCAGCATGTGATGCTCCATTGAGTTTGGGATTCAAGAGTTGGAAGTAATCTGGTGTGCTGAGATTTTCTGGATGATTGCTGTAAAATTAAGGTACAGTACAGTATAAATTAATTGGATGAGCAAGTGAGGAGCAGTCATAAGAAATATGAGTAATTTAATAAGAACTATGGGTAATTTAGCATGGCCAATTCATCTAACCTGCACATCTTTGGACTGTGGGAGGAAACCAGAGCACCCGGAGGAAACCAACATAGACACAGGGAGAATGTGCAAACTCCACACAGACAGTTGTCCCAGGCTGGAATTGAACCCAGGTCCCTGGTTCTGTGAGGCAGCAGTGCTAACCACCATGCCACCCTATTGGTGAAAGATCAGTGGTTGTAC
This sequence comes from Chiloscyllium plagiosum, assembly GCF_004010195.1. Classification (NCBI taxonomy): domain Eukaryota; kingdom Metazoa; phylum Chordata; class Chondrichthyes; order Orectolobiformes; family Hemiscylliidae; genus Chiloscyllium; species Chiloscyllium plagiosum. The sequence goes on from NC_057726.1 coordinate 50,416,773, forward strand.
AGCTTGAGGCTGCCACTCCTCATCAGGATGTGGATAAGGGAGCAGCCCTCTGTGAACTTGTACAGCCTGGACAGGGATGGAACTCAATGCCATTGGCATCGTTTTGTACAATACTCTCACGGTCTAGGCAGCTGAACCCACCAAACACAGCAAGTCGGATACAGACAATATTTACCTACGAAAGCTGCAAACAAAGTAGTTTAAAAGAAACAATAGTAGTCTGCTCTAGAGGCATGGGGGGAAGGTAGCAGGGTACTCAAGAAAAGAGAATCATGTATATATAATCTTAAACAGCAAATCCTTTACCCAAACCTAGTTCATTGGCTGAAAATGGCATCCTAGCCCTTGCTTTTTACAGCGTCTTTATCCACGAAGAAGCATTCAGGAAGACTGATCCCTGAGCATTGATGCCCGAATTGAAGCCGAAAATCATTTATTTAGTGCAGTACTTTGCTCTGCCAAGTCAACTGCTGATTTGTCCGATTTCTCCTTGAAACTGCTGTTCATTTCTTCAAAGAGCTTCGCAATATTGGACATCTTGAATCCGATTTGAAAATTCTGGAAAGTGAATGCATAGAGAATGGGGTTGATGCAGCTGTTGACAAAGGCTAAAATTGTCGTGAAAGCTTTCAAGTCTGAAACGGTTTTGAGTAATGCCTCTCTGGTGTGGCCAGTTGTGTGATAAGAACAGATGAGCAGGACATTAGTGATGTTCCAGGGAAGCCAGCAGAGTATGAAGGCCACCAGAACTCTCATAAGTAGCACTGCGCCTCTCCTTTTGGTTCTGAAGGCCATTTGCTTTAATCTTCTCACTACAAGTGCGTAACAGAGACACATTACAATTAAGGGAATGTCAAAGCCCAACAGATTCCCCAAAATATAAGCTGCTTCGTGCCGCAAGCCGAATTTCTCCGCACAGCCTTGGTGTAACTGGGAGCCTGTAAACGCGGGGCCAGCAGAAAGCAGAGCTACAGCCCAGAGAGCAGCAATGATCTTCTCAGTGGTTGCTCGCCTCTGCAAGTCCTGCAGAGTGAATATGTGCAGGACAGCCAGCAGTCGCAGGACGCTTATCGCCGTGATTGTGAACACACTGACATACATGAAGACCAGGAGGAGGTAGGTTGTCGTTTTTGGCATCCAGGAGAGAGAAGCGGGCAAGCACTCGGCGGTAATCTCATAGATAATGACTGGCACTATCAGCACGGTGAGGAGATCGGCTAGCGCCAGGTTCAACACCAGCTGGATGGTCGCAGAGCGTTTTTTAATGTGGCTCCGGATTGTCCAGATCACCATGAAGTTTCCCGGCACTCCCACAAGAAAGACCATGCTGAGAGCAAAGCCCATCACAATCTTCTCTTCCAGACTCATATCAATAGCGTTCTGTTCCGGAGATGAAGAGTTGAATTCCATTTCGACTATCAGGTAGACAGACGCTCTCCAGAATTACTTTTCACCTCTGCCCCTCCCCCACCTCCTTAAAACAATACTTCTTCTGAAATTATGGAGTTGAAATTAATTACCAGAATATGGAGCAAGCTGTGAAAAGGAAGCAATTGTCTAAGTTCCTTCATTAGTTGTGCAAGATCCCTTTGCCATCTCTCTTCCCTATCGTGACAAGGCAAATTTCTACTTAATGACTACACCTCTGCCTTCAATACTATAATCTCAACCAAACTAATCTCCAAACTCTGGGATCTAGGTCTCTGCTCCACCTTCCACAACTGGATCCTTAACTTCCTGACCCAGAGACAGCAAGCAGTGTCCTGGAAGGCAGCGTACCCAGCCCCTTGTTGTGTTCCAAGTACACGTCATGACTGTGTGACCAAACTTTGTCCGAACCCCAACAAGTTTGCTGATGCCACCACCGTTGTTGGTTGGATATCAAACAATGATGAGAAAGAACACAGGAAAGTGATAGAGTGCTTGGTGCATGGTGTAATGATAACAGTCTCTCCCTCAGCAAAAGTAAAGAGCTGATCATTGACTTCAGGAGAGACAGGCAGGAGACTGGGAGAACACAGCAAGCCAGGCAGCATCAGGTGGTGGACTGGGGGTGGGTGTGGAGAGAGCTGCAGATAAAGGAGTAGGCAGGGGCAGGGTGGTGAGGTGGGGATAGGTGAAGACAGGTAGAGGGTACAATCTAGTTGGTCAATGGGAGGAATGAATCCAATTGGTGGTTGGGAGGAGTGGAAGGGAGAGGATGGGGCTGGGAAGGGAGTCGGGGATGGGGAGGGAGGTTACTTGAAATTGGAGAACTCAATGCTGAGTCCTTCGGGCTGTCGGCCACCCAGGCAGAAGATGTATTGTTCCTCCAATTTGCGGTTTGATTCGTTGTGGCAATGCAGGATGCCAAGGATGGTCATGTCAGAAAGGGATTGGGAAGAAGAATTGAAATGGGCAGTGACTGGGAGGTCCAGTCGGCTGGCTGAGATACTCAGCGAAACATGCCCTGAGTTTACATTTGGTCTGACTTCAGGAAGCAAAGTGGAGGGCACGCCCCTATCTACACCAACAGAGCTGAGATAGAGAGGGTCAACAGCATTAAGTTCCTAGGAGTGATGATCACCGACAATCTGTCCTGGACCACCCACGTTGATGCAATGGTTAAGAAGGCACAACTTCCTCTACTTCCTCAGGAGGATAAGGAAATATCCATAAGGACCCTCACCACCTTTTACAGATGCACCATAGAAAACACTCTATCGGGATGCACAACAACTTGGGATGGCAACTGCTCTGCCCAGGACTGTAAGAAACTACAGAGGGTTGTGAATACAGCATAATCCATCACTCCAGTCAACCTCCCATCCAGTGACTCCATCTACTCTTCTTGCTGCCTTGGGAAGATAGCCAACATCATCAAATATTCCTACTTGATATGGTATGACTTGCCTGTACTACACCCAAAACAAAATTTTTCACTGTACCAAGGTACATGTGACAACAATAAGTCAAATCAAATCAAAAGTCAGACCTATTGTTCTCTTGGATTTGGCAATCAGCAGTCTATCTTGCTTCTTTGCAAGCTTTTCTATCACATGGACCCTATTTAAGTGGCATTTTAATCTAACCATACCAACCGATATTGTCACCAATTCTCTCAAGTTCTGTTTGTCTCTTCTAAATCTGCCATCATCTGCCTACTTCTCAAAAAAATCATCTCCAACCTCTCTCCTACCCATAACTCCCAAACATGTTAGTGCCAACCAAATCTGTTCCTATTCCTCCAATCAGGTTTCTACATAACTACAGCATTTTTCAAAGTCTCAAATGGCATCTTATGTGGGTATGACAAAGGTAAACTTGCCTTCTTCAAAGCCGCTCTCCTGTCATCCGGCAGGTAGATTTGCTCAGAGATGCTGTGACACAACTTTGGAACAGGTACAATTTGAGCCCAGGTTTCCTGGTATGCTGTCACTGTACCACTAATGGTAGCACTGCGTTCATCAAGTTTCACATTCAGCTGGCTCATCCACTTCTCTTCCAAACAACCAAATGATATACTTTCATCCTGAAATGCCCTTAGAATGGCAACGCCAGGGACCCGGGTTTGATTCCAACCTCGGGCGACTGTCTCTGTGGAGTTTGCACATTTTGCCCGTGTCCGTGTGGGTTTCCTCCAGGTGCCCTGGTTTCCTCCAACAATCCAAAGATATGCAGGTTAGGTGAATTGGCCATGCTAAATTACCCATAGTATTCAGGAATGTGTAGGCTAGATGCATTAGTCAGGAGAAATGTAGAGTAATAGTGTAGGGATAATGGGACTGGGTGGGATACTCTTCAGAGGGTCGGTGTGGACTTTTAGGGATTCTATGATTCTTAACAACACTTTGGATCTACCGAACTCATATCAGCTGCAGTGGTTGAAAAAGACAGCTCACTACCACCCTCTCAAGGGCAATTATGGAGGGGAACCAAATAGTCACCTAGCCAACAATGCCTCCATCCTGTGAATATCAGGGCAAAGTACTATGATTCTGAAATTGACTAAAACAAAGCCTCAAGGTAGAGGCCTGTTTCCAATCCTCACCTCTAACCCTGGTACGATTGAGAAACAAAGGGTCTGGGTTGTTGCCCATTAGGTCTGTGTGTTCCTAAGGTTGCCAAACCCACCCCATTTTATGCTAGGCCTGGACATGGATATAGGTGGTACCCAACACCTGGATCTGAGCCTAGCAAGCCTCCACATACAGGAGGACAAGCACAGAACAGGGAGAACATGAACATGCAGCTGTCCCAGTTCAGGACAGTGCCCAGAGCCAATTTCCTATAACTCGCTGGTTATATCCACTGGCTACTGTAATATAAGCAACACATAATGAAAAAACTTGTAATCGCCTCTCTTCCTGCTTCTGCACTGTTATATCTCCTCAGGATCCCTCCTCAGCCTCCTCCTATTTCTCATTGACCATGCTATCCCTCAGCAATGTCATCCAAGACACATCAGTTTTTATAAGTACCAGGATTCAACATACAGGGGTTTCAGGGGAATTCAACCCGGAAACCTCACTAATAGCCTGTAAGCTCAATGAAGGGGCAAAAAATTCCAAGATTACACCTGTGCATTTTGATTGGAGAGGCAGTGTGATCAGGACCTATAAGGAGGTCATCCTTGAATCACAGATGAAGTGTCCATTATACTGCTCCAGCTCCACAAATTGCAAGGTCCTTCCCTCCCAATTTTGTTTTACTGGTTGTGTCTTTTGACCTTGTCCAGTTTTCCTGGGCATTAACCCATGGTTGTTGGGTGGAATCCCTTCCTGGGCTACAATGAGTCCTCCCATCAGCTCATTGAGCTCCTTGTCATGGAGTCATAGAGATGTACAGCATGGAAACAGACTCTTCAGTCCAACTTGCCCATGCAAGCCAGATATCTTAAATTAATCTAGTCCCATTTGCTAGCATTTGACACATATCCGTCAAAACCCTTCCTATTCATATACCCATCCAGGTGCCTTTTAAATGTTGTAATTGTACCAGCCTCCACCACTCCCTCTGGCAGCTCGTTCCATACACGCACCACCCTCTGTGTGGAAAAGTTGCCCTTTAGGTCTCTTTTAAATCTTTCCCCTCTCACCCTAAACCTCTGCTCTCTAGTTCTGGACTCCCCCACCCCAGGGAATAAACTTCTGCTATTTCTCCTATCCATGCCCCTCATGATTTTCTAAACCTTCATACGGTCACCCCTCAGTCTCCGATGCTCCAGGGAAAACAGCCCCAGCCTATTCAGCCTCTCCCTATAGCTCAAACCCTCTAACTCTGGAAACATCCTTGCAAATCTTTTCTGAGCCCTTTCAAGTTTCTCATCTTTCCTATTACAGGGAGACTGGAATTGAATGCATTATTCCAAAAGTTGCCTAATCGATGTCCTGTCCAGCTGCAACATGACCTCCCAACTCCTGTACTCAATGCTCTGACCAATAAAGGCAGGCATATTAAGCACCTCCTTCACTACCCTCGTTAAGGATAGTGAGTTGCAAATGGCATGGGGTAAAGTGAATCTTCATTTGATTCCATGTCATGTTGCCATCCAGTTCCAATGTCTCAACAATAATCAGGCAGACTGGGGCGACAGCCTCAGTGTGTTTTGCATACACTGTAGTAGCCAGTGGATATGACCAGCAAATTATCGGAAATGGGCTCTGGGTACTGAACTGGGACAGCTGCCTGTTGATGTTCTGTCTGTTCTGTGCTTGTCCTCCTGTATGTGGAGGCTTGCTAGACCCAGATCCAGGCATTAGGTACCACCTATAACCATGACCAGGCCTAGCAGGAACCTTAGGAACACACAGACCTAATAGTCAACAAACCACACCCTACGTTTCTCAATCCTACACCAGTTAGAGGTGAGGGGTGGAAACAGGCCTCTACCTTAAGACTTTGTTTTAATCAATTTCAGAATCTTAGTACTTTGCACTGATATTTCTAAAATTGTATTAACTAGAATTGAATTGCAAGCATGTTATTTATCCTGCACAGTGAGGAAACGTTCATCTAACCTGTCAGTGAAACTCAATGGCCTACGATTAAAATTCTTGAGTCAGTTACAATAATCAGTCTCATTTAGTGTCATAGAGTGAGAGTCCTATAGCTTGGAGACAGGCCCTTTGGCCCAAACTGGTCCATGCCAGCCAAAATGCTCACCCCTTTTCCCTGCACTTGGCCCATCTCCGTCTAAACCTTTCCTATCAATGTATTTATCCAAATGCCTTTTAAATGTTGTTAATGTACCTGCCCCAACCACGTTCACTGGCAGCTCATTCCATATAGATTTGATTAGATTCTCTAAGGTGTGGAAATAGACCCTTCGGCCCAACCAGTCCACACCGACCCTCCGAAGAGTAACCCATCCAGACCCATTTCCCTCTGACTAATGCACCTAACACTATGGGCAATTTAGCATGACCAATTCACCTGACCTGCACATGTTTGGACTGCGGGAGGAAACTAGAGCACCCGGAGGAAACCCACACAGACACGGGGAGAATGTGCAAACTCTACACAGACTGCCCGAGGCTGGAATCGAACCTGGGACCCTGGTGCTGTGAGGCAGCAGTGCTAACCACTGAGCCACCACGCTGCCCCGAGATACATACCACCCTCTGTGTGAAAAGGTTGCCCCTCAGGTTCCCTTTCCTTCTTTCCCCTCTAGCCTTAAACTGATAGCCCTCTAGTCCTCGATTCCCCAACTGTCGGAAATAGACTGAGTGCATTCCCCCTTTCCATGTCTCTCATGATGTCATGCACTTCTACAAGATCCCCCCCTTAATCTCCTACACTGTAAAGAAAACAGTCTTAGCTTGTCCAACCTCTCCCTATAACTCAGACCATTGAGACCTAGCAACATTCTTGTAAATTTTTTTCTGCACTCTTAAGTTTAATAACATCCTTCCTATAGCAAGGTGACCAAAACTGAGCACAATACTCCAAGTGTGGCCTCACTAATGTCCTGTACAACTGCAACATAACTTCTCACCTCCTACACTCAAGGCCCTGACTGATGAAGGCCAGTGTGCCTAAAGCTTTCTTCACTGTCCTGTTCCATTCAGAGAACCGTGGACCTAAACTCCAAGGTCCCTCTGTTCCACTACACTCCTTAGGGCCGTACCATTCACCATGAAACTCCTACCTTGATTTGACTTTCCAAAATGCAAGACCTCACACTTGCATATATTAAACTCTATTTGCCATTTCACAGCCCACTTCCCCAGCTGGTCAAGGTTCACGATACTGCCTATTTTAGTGTCATCTGCAAGCTTACTAATCATGCCTTGCACATTCTCGTTCAAATCATTGATATAGATAATAAACAGCAATGGACCCAGCACCAACCCTTGAGGCACTTCACTAGTCACAGGCCTCCAGTCCGACAAGCATTCTTCTACTGTTACCCTCTGCCTTCTACCATCAAGCCAACTGTACATCCAATTCCTTATTGTAATGTGAGACTTAAACAGATAGGCTGCTCAAACTTAACAAAGCCTGGATTCTTTATGCCTCCGTGATCAGGTCTTTGAAAATGTGAAGGAAAATTACGACACTATTAAGAAACAGAGTATTTTGTTGTTCGGATCCGGGGGCGGAAACCTTTTGTCTGTCTGTCTGTCCCTCTCTCCACGAGGCTTTCTTCTCCCAAAGACACCCTTTCTTCCAAAAAGTGTCTATTTGACTGCTCAAGCTCCCCTGCTTGGTCACCACCTCCTGCCGGAAGTCCAGTTACACACTTCGTCGCTTGAGACCTGCAACTGAATGGGGCACATGGCTATCAAATCCAGAGCAGGGGATAGGATGCAAAGCCGAGATATTGATCCAGCACTGAGGGAAAAGGGGCTTGGGTTCCTGGTTCAATGGGTGGTGGGGTACGTGGGTTGATCCCAGAAGGGGCAGGGTCTCAGGTATAGAGCGATGTGTCAGGTCCAGTAGCAGGGGGTATGGTGTCTTGGGAGAAGAGGGCATTGTTGGGTCAGATCAGGGTCTCAGGGGTATAACAGTTATAAGTATGCATAGATCAGGGTGCTTTTTTTCATTTATTCTCTTTTCCTGGAATTGAGCACTTGCAAAGAGTTTGCAGCCTCTCTCAGTGAACCACAAGGGAGAAGAGGCAATGTTCAGAGATAAAATAGAACACCTATTGAAAATGTAATCGGAATTACATTTCTAATCAGAAGCAATGAAAGTCTGGAGCAAATGTGTCCAGAGTGTTTGTTGAACTCGATCGGATGATTCCAAAATTTTGAATATCACATCAACATTGACCCAGCTCTGAGACCAGTGAGCAATCCTCATATCAAGTACCCAAGAA